>NC_051271.1:27427707-27727707 GCF_015220745.1 Sebastes umbrosus | reverse complement strand
GTTTATTTGTCTTCATTTGTTGTCATTTTATCCGTTTGTTTCTGCCAAGTACCTTATGAGAAAAGAATACTCAATACAATGTTTTGCTCCTGCAGAAAAAATTGAGGAGGATGAGAAGATATACAAGCTGAGAATAGAGGTTTTGTAAGTACAATCAAGAAGTCATCCTGACGAGTGTTACAGTAACATGGCTTTATATACATAATGTTCTAACCAGATATGGCCCCCACAACACTTCACTTCTTAACCTCTCTGTTTCCTCATCATTTTAAATTGTCCTGCCTTCTGTGTGCGATTTCTTCGAATCTGAGCTCATTTGAGCTGCTCATTCCCAATCATTTAACCATCTGAGATCCACAATAGACCAATTTTTGTCTATTTTTAGGGGCTACAGGGGGTCTTTAGGGGGAGATAGCAGGTCAACAGTAGATGTCACACAGAAGTGGTGTACATCATCTGAAAGCTGGGAACCTGAAGATTAATTTGAGATGCAGTTTATTGTGTGTCAAGTTGTTCTAGTCATAAACCAGAAATAAACATGATTTAATTAATTTATTGATTATTTTAAATAAATTGTGAAAGTGTATAAGGGTTTAGAACATTATGATTGGCATCCCCACGCTCTGTTATGTCTCATAAGTTGTTGCAGCAATTTTTGGGTTGATACCATTTGTTACACAGATTTGGTGCTAAATTTAACCATTGTTTTACCACTCGAGAATTGATAAAGATGATCAATAATCCCTCCAAAATACCACATTAAGACACCGAGACCTCGAGGAATACCATACCACATTTGGTATGAAAAACTCTTGACAAACTTCTGTTCTAGAAACTGCTCAGACGCCCACTTATTGTCAATCTAGCTAGTAAAGCCATCCATCCTCTGAATGCTTTAGGTCTGTAGTTTGTGGTTGTAAAGTTTCATGAGGATGTGATTATCCTAGAGGTCACCACAGGTCATTGTGTACAGTGAGGTCAAGTTTCAAAAGATGGTCTCATTACAATGAAATGGCTACTATGGGGACTAACATCATCACACATGAATACAGTTTGATCACTGGATCCAAAAGAGATCCACATATGATATCTGTACCTTCACTCTAGCTCTAAAACTCAACCTGCTAGAGTCCATGAAAGACAGTAAAGTCGGTTGGGATCGCCCGCGAGGGTTAAATTGTATTTGAAACATCATTCTTTCTCTCTGCTGTTATTTAATTATTCTTCTGTCCGTTCTGTGTACAGGTATAAGGACAGGGAGCACGATGCATCCATGTCAGTCTTGGATATTGGCTTGCTAACTGGCTTCACGGTTAACACAAAGGACCTGGACTTAGTAAGAACTTACAGATCCACTTATACCCACATACAGTTCACAAGTCAGTGTTTATGGTTCAGAGAAACAAAATGTTTTTTATGGTTTAGAAAGTTGTCTGACTGTGTGTGTTTGTGTGTAGTTGTCCAAAGGACGTGCTCGCACTATTGCAAAATATGAGATGAACACAGTCCTGTCAGAAAGAGGCTCGCTCATCATCTACCTGGACAAGGTAAGACATCACTGTTTCCTACCTCTATACTTTTCTCTCTGCCTTGTTGTTTGTGTATTTATCTCCATCTCACCTTTGTCCACAGGTTTCTCACACACGACCAGAGGAGATCACTTTTAGGCTCCATCAGAAGATGGAAGTGGGCATCTTACAACCAGCTGCTGTGTCTGTCTATGAATACTATGACCGTGAGTCTCAGACACACTTAGGAACATATGATGCCTCCATGTACTTTGCTGACAGTGGATGTCCGAGTAGATAACACCATGGATAAGCAGGCATTATTACATTTTCAACGTATTTAATGTGCATTTTCTGATCACACATACCACAAATCTTCCTCTCCCATCGCAGAAACACATTGTGTGAAGTTCTACCATCCAGAGAGGAGAGCTGGACAGCTACGGCGGCTCTGTAGAGGGGATGAATGCACATGTGCTGAAGGTAAACAGGATGATGTCAAACTTGTTAAGTGCTTGGTTACCTACTGCGCATGTGTTACCCACTGCGCATGTGTTACCTACTGCCCATGTGTTACCCACTGCGCATGTGTTACCTACTGCGCATGTGTTAAGAGTATTACTTTAGGATTTGTCGATGTGCTGGCTTTGGCCACTGTTGTTGATGTCGAGCTCAAGTTTGAGTAAAGTCTAACTATGCAAAGTTGTCGTTGGAGTTATTGACCTAACATTGGTAGCAGAGGATGTCCGCTGGCAATTACAAAGTTCCGCCGGCGTTTGACGAGAAGAAGTCCTATGACAGTTGGAAAAATGAGGTAGAAATCTGGAGGTTCGTTACCGACTTGGAGAAGAAGAAGCAGGCTTTGGCAGTTGCCTTGTCGCTAACGGGAAGAGCGAGGGACAGTGCGCTGGAAATCGCCGCAGTGGATTTAAACAAAGATGACGGAATGAATACACTTCTCACGAAACTGGATTCTGTGTTTTTGAAAGTGGAAAAAGATCGCCAGTACGATGCCTACACGGTGTTTGACCGCGCCACGAGAGAAAATGGCGTCTCTATGGTTAAGTTTAAAATGGAGCTTCCAGATGCTGTGTTGGCTTTCAAGCTACTAGATACTGCTGGACTTAATGTTAAAGACAAACAGTTGGCGCTTACGGCCTGTTCAAGCCTCATTTGTTAACATGAAGTCAGCCTTGAAGAGGATCTTTGGTGATAATACGCCACTAGAGGGTGCTCGTGAGCTGCGTGTGAGAGGGGATGCTGCTGATTCTGCTGACTCTGCCTACTACACATACTACACACGCTTCACCGGCAGGCCTGAAAGCAAGCCAGCTTCACCCTTTCCTGCGGCTGTTCAGGGCACAAATCCACTCCACAGATATGGAAAAAGATCAAGATGTGCAGTTTTCCAAAGCACATATCACTGGGCAAAGGACTGTCCACACAAAAATGAACATACAAAATTGACTGAGGATGAGAGACTGACAGATGTTGAAGAATACAACATTACTTTGTTGTCAAAAGAATCATTGTCTGACACAGAGATCTTCATGGTGGAATCCTTAGGATCAGCTGTTATTGACACAGCTTGCCCCAGAACTGTGTGTGGAGAAAAATGGCTTGATGATTACGTCAGTGGACTAACAAAGAGTGAGTTATTGAAAATGAAGGACACAAAGAGTGTAAGATCATTCAAGTTTGGTGATGGGAGAATTGTTCATTCTACAAAAAAAGTCAAAATTCCAGCTATGATAGGACAGACTAAATGTAAAATTTAAACAGAAGTTGTCCCAGTAGATATCCCATTGCTTTTAAGCAAAACTTCACTGAAAAGAGCAGGTGCTGTTTTGGACATTGAAAATGACAAAGCCACTATGTTTAAGCAACCAGTGAAACTTGACCTGACATCTTCAGGACATTATTGTGTGAACATAAGAGATGAGAGTAACACAGATGAAAACGAGATCCAAACTGAGGATGACATTCTCACTGTGACAGAAAACATGACAACAAAGGAAAAACAGAAAGTTCTGTTGAAACTACACAAACAGTTTGGACATGCTTCAGCCGACAGACTGAAAAAACTACTGGCCTGTTCAGGTAATGATGATGATGAATGCACCACAATTCTCCAGGACATTGTAAACAAATGTGAGACATGCATCAGATATAGGAAACCAAAGCAAAACAATGAAACTGTAGCTGTGGACTTACATGAGCTAGAGACAGGAGTGTGGTACCTGCACGCCATTGACCACTTCACACGCTTCAGTGCAGGGAGCATTGTCACCACTAAGAAACCCAGGGAGATTGTGAAACACTTTATTCATTGCTGGATAAGTGTTCATGGTCCTCCACGCAGACAGTTCAGTGACAATGGGGGGGAATTCAACAACGAAGAAATGAGAAACATGGCTGAAAGCTACAACATTGAAGTGAAGACAACTGCAGCTTATAGCCCATGGAGCAATGGGCTTTTGGAAAGGCATAATCAAACCCTCACTGAAATCCTGTTGAAAGAGAAAAGAGACAATGGATGTGACTGGAAGACAGCCCTAGACTGGGCATTAATGGCAAAAAAACTCTATGCACAATGTGCACGGCTATAGTCCTTACCAGCTGGTGTTCGGACAGAACCCAAATCTGCCTTCAGTTCTCACTGATAAGCCACCAGCTCTAGAGGGTACTAACATGAATACCTGGCTAGCCCAGCACAACGCAGCATTACATTCTGCAAGAAGAGCATTTACAGAAGTTGAATGCTCTGAGAGGATCCGAAGAGCACTTCGTAAACAACTGCGGCCCATTGATGACCGATACGAGACAGGCGACAAAGTCTACTACAAACGGATGGATTGTACAGAATGGAAAGGTCCAGGTGTGGTCACCGGCCAAGATGGTGTGGGGATATTTGTGAGGCATGGAGGCACCTATGTCCGCGTACATCACTCCAGGCTTCGAAAGATAGATGGCTCACAAGCAGGGCCGGGAGAAATGGACAATCAGCTGGAAGTGACTGAAAATCATATCGCCTCAACCGAATCTGGGCCAAATGAGAATAACTATGACACTGAAAATGAAAGTGAAGAAGAGATGCTTACAAATGAATCTCTTGATGCTGAGGATAACAGTGAGCTCCCTCACACACCAATACAGCCTGAAGGGGGTAATCATGGTCAATCTGACGCCTCACAGACACACTCAATCTCGATTTGTGAAGGAATTAGGCTGAAAATTGGACAGTTAGTTACATATGCAGATAGTGGAAGTGGCCAAGCACACACTGCAAAAATCCTCAGCCGCGCAGGAAAAGCCACTGGAACATACAAAAACTGGTACAACTTGCAGTACACTGAGCCTGAAGAAATTTCTGGCACAACAGGGTCAGTTGACCTAGGACAAGTAGAAGATCTTCAGGTGCTTCCATCTGAGCATGCTCAGTTATGCGCTGACTGCCATGAAGATGACATACTTATTGTGAATGATGATGCCTTCATGTCTGCCAAACACGCTGAACTCAGCAACTGGACAAAGAATGAAGTGTTTGAGGAGGTGACAGATGAAGGCCAGAAATGTATCTCTACGAGGTGGGTGTGCACACTCAAGGAGACACCTGATGGTGTTGTACCTAAAGCTAGATTAGTTGCAAGGGGCTTTGAAGAAATGAACACTCAGGAGCTCCCACAAGACTCACCTACATGCGCCTCAGAGTCTCTGAAAATGATCATGGCTGTAATATGTCAAAAGAAATGGCAGCTGAACTCCATGGACATTAAATCAGCCTTTTTACAGGGTAAAGAGTTAACCCGTAATGTCTACATCCGTCCTCCTCAAGAAGCTCAGAGCACAGGAACCCTATAGAAGTTGAAGAAGTGTGTTTATGGATTAGCAGATGCTTCTTTGTATTGGTACAACAGAGTGAAAGACACCATGCAGCAGTTGGGAGCTACTGTGTCACGAGTTGATCCAGCAGTGTTCTACTGGCTGGATGACTCCTGCAATGTGATGGGAGTTCTTGCCTGTCATGTCGATGATTTCATCTGGGGTGGTTCAGAAACGTTCTCCACAGCAGTCATCCCTCACTTGAAAGCTGCTTTCCAAGTTGGACGTGAAGAACACAATAGCTTCAGCTACATTGGAATGGAGGTTCACTCATTGGAGGATGAGATACAGGTGCAACAAAGTATGTACATAAAAAATCTGCAACCCATTCCTGTGGACCCCACCAGAGCCACACAGTGAGAGGCTCCTCTAACAGACAATGAAACTGACATGCTAAAGTCAAAGATTGGACAAATATTGTGGGTAGCAAAACAGAGTAGACCCGACATAATGTGTGACATATCCATCTTGGCATCCAGTACAAAGAATGCTACTGTTCAGACTCTGCACTGTGCAAACAAACTTATCAGAAAACTGAAATCAGAAGAGGTGACCTTGAGGTTTCAGCACTTGGGAAAAGACACCTCCCTTAAACTGGTGGTGTTCAGTGATTCCTCAATGGGAAACCTTCCAGACGGAGGCACTCAAGGCGGACACCTGGTCATGCTGATGGGAGAGAATGGAAGATTCTCACCTATATGCTGGCAGTCAAAGAGGATCAGGAGAGTTGTCCGAAGTACTTTAGCAGGAGAAAGTTTGGCACTTGCAGATGGCATAGACAGTGCAGTTTTCTTAGCTACTCTCTACTCAGAAGTTACCACAGGTGATTGCACACGTAACAATTTGCCCATTGTGTGTGTAACAGATAATCACTCTCTTCTTGATGCTGTTAAGTCCACCAAATCAGTCACCGAAAAGAGACTCCGACTCAAAATTAGCAGTGTCAAGGAGCTCATCCACTCAGGGACTATCCAGCAGATCATGTGGTCAGCTACCAAGGAGCAGCTTGCTGACTGCTTGACTAAGAAGGGACATCAGCACTTGTTCTACTGAGGGCTCTCAGTGAAGGTGTATGCCGACTTAAAGGCTAAATGGACTATACAACAAAAAACCTTTCTACCCTCAAACTGTTGTCGTTAAAGTTGCAGCTTTAAACCTGTGTATATGTTGAAGGTTTTAAATAACAGTAATGTTTGTTTTTTGTGACTGTTTTTCTTTAAAGAAAAAGGGGAGTTTGTTAAATGCTTGGTTACCTACTGCGCAAGTGTTACCTACTGCGCATGTGTTAAGGGTATTACTTTAGGATTTGTCGATGTGCTGGCTGTGGCCGCTGTTGTTGATGTCGAGCTCAAGTTTGAGTAAAGTCTAACTATGCAAAGTTGTCGTTGGAGTTATTGATCTAACAAAACTGACCTAATTTCTCTACTGTAAACACAAAAACACAACACGACTTACAACATACAACCGTTTTCTCTCTCGCTGAGTTGTACTCCTTGTGATGGTGTGGTATACCACCAGTAAAGTGTTACATTTCAGATCTGGTGAAGGAGATGGTGGTGGAATTTGGTTTACAGTAACTCACCAGATTATAACGTAATCATTAGAATGTTCTGTCAGTGGCAACAAGCACCTGCAGGATCCTGTAGGATCAGAGCAGCAGTCGCTAAAGAATAACTCGCGAACATATTTAAATTGTGACTAAGAAACAGCTGCACTCATCCATCAACTCATCCACACACACCTTTAATCAAGTCATTAGTTGTGTATTCACTTTGTGCCGATTGTGTATTTCCAGAGAACTGCAGTATGCAGAAGAAGGACAAAGTCAACAATGATCAGCGCACAGCTAAGGTCTGTGAGAGTACACAGATCAGCAAAATAGACTTTGGTAAGAGAGTGTAAATGCACTGCATTTATGAAGCACTTTAATCCCAAAAATGTATGTGTTTGTGTGAGTAAGAGATTGAGAGAATCGGTGAGCAAGGGAACTAACAATCTGCAACTTGTCTGTCCTCAGCGTACAAAGTGAGACTGGAAGAGTTTACAGACGGCTCGTCCACTGACATTTACACAGTGCGGGTCCTGGAAGTCATCAAAGAAGGTGGGTGTTTATCTTTGAACTGCCTAAAATGCACTACCCCCTGATGTTTCTAAGGTGCCTTAAAGGTGAAGGTAATATAACAATTTGTCTTGTCTGCCTCTTTCTGACATTTCATGGGCACATTGAATCTCAATGCTGTTTCCAGTCAGACAGAAAAATGATTGATTGATGACTGATTGATGGTCATTTAAAGGAAAAGTTCAACATTTGGGGAAATGTGCTTATTTGCTTTCTTGCAGAGAGTTACATGAGTGAGAAGACTGGTACCACTCACATGTTTGTAGGCCAAGTATAAAGCTACCACTAGCAGCCAGCCAAATTAGCTTGCCAGCAGACACTCCAGGAACTTACTGGTCCTAGCCAAGTACAATAGTCCAGTACACCCCCTTAAAAGGTGAATTGTCATTTTTACGCTTATTTTTTTTGTACAGATTATACAAACAAAATTGGAGGTGCTGGTAGGTGTATTTTGTTACCTTTGGACAAAGCCAGGCTAACTGTTTCCAGTCTTCATGCTAAACTCAGTTAGCTGGTTGTTGGCTGCATATTTACTATACATTCATGAGAGTGGTATCAATAACGGGCATTAATCTAACCCTCGGCAAGAAAGTGAACAAGCGTATTTCCCAAAATGTCCAACTATTGGCATGATTCCACTGTGGCACTGGGAGTATGTGAGAATACAGCACTAATATTTTGTATTGCACCTTTAGCTATGCATTTAATCCTTACCTTTTCTCTATTCTATATTTTAATTACAGGAATTTTTGATGTGGGTCCTCTGAATAAATCGCGCACATTCCTCAGTTATCCGCACTGCAGGGAATCTTTAGATCTGGGGACAGGCAAAACCTACCTTATCATGGGCTCATCCAAAGATATTCAGAGAGATGACCAACATCAATCGTAAGTTTGTTCTTTGTGTGAAAGTCAATGTGTGTGGTGGGTGCCTTTAAAGGATTTTTACTGTTTCACTGCTTTCTGTTACTAAATCAAGTTACTCTTTCTTGTACTCTAGTTTTGCGTTACTGTTGATAGAGTCATTAAATGTACAGAAGGAGGGAGGAGGTTTGTGTTTTGTTATGTTGCAGCGGGTTACAGATGGCTGGTCACATGAAGAACCAATGTGTGTTTCACTTTGCTCTCCTCAGATACCAGTATGTACTCGGTGAGAGAACCTGGATCGAGTACTGGCCCATAGAAGTAGAGTGTCAAACTGAGGAACACCGACCTACATGTTTGGGCATTGAGGAGATGGTCCAGCAGTACCAACTCTTTGGATGTCAGCAGTAGTGAAACGAAGGAAAAAGAAATAAAGTGTCAAATTGTTTTTATTTTGCATTGTTCTTATTATGTAAAACATTCACCGCTTTGGGATATGAGGGCTTACAATGTTGCACTATATTGATTAAAATGTAATTGTCTCAATCTCATTCTCTGTGTTTTATTCATTAACTTTTGGTTAATGTTTGATTACTATTATGTTGGTTGCTGTATAGTAAACTTAGAAGTTCAACTAGAAGTAGAAGTTTAACCCCCTGAGACCGGTGGGATCGTGGGCAATCCTGACCGACTTTACTGTCTTTCAGAGACTGTAGCAGGTTCAGTTTTAGAGCTAGAAGGTACAGATATCATATGAAACTAAAACACCTAAGGAATCCATTGGTACCAACCATGTGATGCTAGCATGTTGGGGGAGGAGGCTCAGTAACTCTCCAAAATTGGCATGGCCATTTTAAAAGGAGTCCCTTGACCTCTGACCTCAAGATATGTGAATGTAAATGGGTTCTATGGGTACCCACGAGTCTCCCCTTCACAGACATGCCCACTTTATGATAATCACATGCAGTTTGGTGCAAAAACATGCAGTTTTTTGCATGCAGTATAAATGTGTTATTTTTGCCTATTCCAAAATGGTATTTGAATATTTCTGCATACTGGGGTCCCTAAACAGTCTTTGAATTACATAAATTGGATATGTCTGTAAGGCTGAGACTCGTGTGGATCAAATGAGCCCAACTGTATTCATGTTTCATGATGTTAGTCCTCATAGTAGCCATTTCATATAGTGAGACCATTTTTTTAAAACTTGACCTCACTGTATAAAATGTCCTGTGGTGACCTCTAGGGTAATCACAGTCTCATGAAACTTTACAGCCACAAACTAGAGACCTAGAGAATTCAGAGGATGGATGTCTTTCCTAGCTTTATTGACAATAAGGATGTTTCTGAGCCGTTTCCACAACAGAGGTGCTCGCCATCCGATTGTAGAAAAATCCAATTCATGCAGAAATCTCAAAATGTCAAGAGTTTTTCATACCAAATGTGGTATGGTGTTCCTCAAGGTCTCGGTATCTTAAAGTTGTATTTTGGAGGGATTTTTGATCATTTTAATCGAATCTGCTGTTGAAACTCCCAAAAAAACCCTGCCAGATACTTTGCCCATGCAGAAATTACTTAACCCGACTTTCACCCGACTAGTTGTCTGTGTGCATGTTCAATATGTTTGTTTATGTTTACACTGATTCAGCAGTCTCAGAATAAGAAGTATAAGTGACTCAAACAAGAAGAAAACAAAGGCGTCACATTAGAAAACATTAAAAGCTGTTTATCTATAATTTTTCAGTGACCTGTTCATTCGACTGTATGCTGAGAAGTTAGTCAACCATGTAAATGTGGTCCGGGCCCAACAGCAAGGCCGCAACTTAAGATACTAGTTACATTTAACTATGAATGATTTTACTTGGAGCCGACAACAGTCCTAGGAAATACTTAGAGCCTAGGACTATGATAGATTCAGGTTCTTTTAAAATCAGGTGAGCGGAGTTAAAAACCAGACAGAAGTCTATAGTCAAATTAAAACCAGATTCATTATAATTAAAATAACATGGGTCTAAATGAATGATCAATTTAAAGGCTAAAATGAATAAAATGCTACAAGCAGCAAGGTTAAAACCCTATAAAAAGTCCAGTCCAATCCAGCGATCCAGTGTATTCCAGTCCGGCTCTTTAATCCAGTCCATTCTAGCGGTCCAGTTCAGTGGCTCACCGTGTCCGTGTTTTGGCTCCTCCCGTACTCCTACCACACGGTCTTCGTTCGAAGCTGTGAAATAACAGAGACACCTGGACCAGTAGTGTGTTCCTCACTGCTTGGCTATCACCAACTCCAGCTACGAGCTTTCCTGGCCTGTCTCAGTGTGTCCGCCACTCAAATGTACCAAAGGGTACTTACTATTTCTCTGGGCGGCAGGAGACCAACTGCCGACCAACGGTCTGAGTGGAGCTGCGTTGACGGACACGGTCTGCTGCATGACGTCACACAGGAACTCGCTGGTCACTGGGCTGGTAGGTAGTAGTCTTCAGGAGAGCCGTTGGTAGGTAGTAGTCTTCAGGAGAGCCGTTGGTAGGTAGTAGTCGTCAGGAGAGCCGTTGGTAGGTAGTAGTCTTTAGGAGAACAGTTGGTAGGTAGTAGTCGTCAGGAGAGCCGTTGGTAGGTAGTAGTCTTCAGGAGAGCCGTTGGTAGGTAGTAGTTGTCAGGAGAGCCGTTGGTAGGTAGTAGTCTTCAGGAGAGCCGTTGGTAGGTAGTAGTCTTCAGGAGAGCCGTTGGTAGGTAGTAGTCTTCAGGAGAGCCGTTGGTAGGTAGTAGTCTTCAGGAGAGCCGTTGGTAAGTAGTAGTCTTCAGGAGAGCAGTTGGTAGTTAATAGTCTTCAGGAGAGCCGTTGGTAGGTAGTAGTCTTCAGGAGAGCCGTTGGTAGGTAGTAGTCTTTAGGAGAACAGTTGGTAGGTAGTAGTCGTCAGGAGAGCCGTTGGTAGGTAGTAGTCTTCAGGAGAGCCGTTGGTAGTTAATAGTCTTCAGGAGAGCCGTTGGTAGGTAGTAGTCTTCAGGAGAGCCGTTGGTAGGTAGTAGTCTTCAGGAGAGCCGTTTGTAGTTAATAGTCGTCAGGAGAGCCGTTGGTAGGTAGTAGTTGTCAGGAGAGCCGTTGGTAGGTAGTAGTCAGTATACTGTTTGTAACTTTTTACAGGTATAAATCTACCGGGCCAGTATCCCATACGCCCTGGCATATGCGCGCTCGCGTGTGGCCAGAGTCTCTCCTCCTCTGCCTGCTTGCCTTCACTCACACAGCGTTCTCGCTGTCTCGCTCCACCTCCACACGTTCATGCGCGCTCACTGCACACTGCAGAAGAGTTAGTAGCTCTGATAATATCTAGTGAATGTACAGTTGACGTTTTTGCAGAAATAACTGCTGCAGCTCCTCCAGACCAACAGAGGTGCCCGTGTCTTGTGAAGTGACGGGGCTCCACAGCGAGAAACGTTATCGTCTCTGACTGGGTGCAGGTGTCTCCCTGCGAGCGCAGTCGGGAGGCTGAAGCAGGAAAGGCCAACACTAGGATCAGCATTGATTCATGGAGAGACCTTCGTCTGGTCAGCGAACATTACTGCCAAGCAGGTGAAATATAGAGTGATATTGTGGTTTTAGCTGACGTGTGTCATCTCACTGTTTTGAGTGATGCTCGTTCATGTCTATTTAGAGCGAGCACAAGCGCGAACCCGACGCTGACTTTCGTTGACTTAACGGTCACAGGTGTCGCTGTTAACAAGCATTTCTGATTCTTACAAACAGTCCTTTTAAAAGGTGAATTGTCATTTTTACACTTAATTTTTTTGTACAGATTATACAAACAAAATTGGAGGTGCTGGTAGGTGTATTTTGTTACCTTTGGACAAAGCCAGGCTAACTGTTTCCAGTATTCATGCAAAGCTAAGTTAGCTGGTTGTTGGGTGCATATTTACTATACATTCATGAGAGTGGTATCAATAACGGGCGTCAATCTAACCCTCGGCAAGAAAGTGAACAAGCGTATTTCCCAAAATGTCCAACTATTGGCATGATTCCACTGTGGAACTGGGAATATGTGAGAATACAGTACTAATATTTTGTACTGCACCTTTAGCTATGCTTTTAATCCTTACCTTTTCTCTGTTCTATATTTTAATTACAGGAAGTTTTGATGTGGGTCCTCTGAATAAATCGTGCACATTCCTCAGTTATCCGCACTGCAGGGAATCTTTAGATCTGGGGACAGGCAAAACCTACCTTATCATGGGCTCATCCAAAGATATTCAGAGAGATGACCAACATCAATCGTAAGTTTGTTCTTTGTGTGAAAGTCAATGTGTGTGGTGGGTGCCTTTTAAGGATTTTTACTGTTTCACTGCTTTCTGTTACTAAATCAAGTTACTCTTTCTTGTACTCTAGTTTATGCGTTACTGTTGATAGAGTCATTAAATGTACAGAAGGAGGGAGGAGGCTTGTGTTTTGTTATGTTCCAGCGGGTTACAAATGGCTGGTCACATAAAGAACCAATGTGTGTTTCACTTTGCTCTCCTCAGATACCAGTATGTACTCGGTGAGAGAACCTGGATCGAGTACTGGCCCATAGAAGCAGAGTGTCAAACTGAGGAACACCGACCTACCTGTTTGGGCATGGAGGAGATGGTCCAGCGGTACCAACTCTTTGGATGTCAGCAGTAGTGAAACGAAGGAAAAAGAAATAAAGTGTCAAATTGTTTTTATTTTGCATTGTTCTTATTATGTAAAACATTCACCGCTTTGGGATATGAGGGCTTACAATGTTGCACTATAATGACTAAAATGTAATTGTCTCAATCTCATTCTCTGTGTTTTATTCATTAACATTTAGTTAATGTTTGATTACTATTATGTTGGTTGCTGTATAGTAAACTTTGAGAAGTTCAACTAGAAGTAGAAGTTTAACCCCCTGAGACCCGTGGGATCACAGGCAATCCTGACCAACTTTACTGTCTTTCAGAGGCTGTAGCAGGTTCAGTTTTAGAGCTAGAAAGTACAGATATCATATGAAACTAAATAACCTAAGGAATCCATTGGTACCAACCATGTGATGCTAGCATGTTGGGGGAGGAGGCTCAGCAACTCTCCAAAATTGGCATGGCCATTTTCAAAGGGGTCCCTTGACCTCTGGCCTCAAGATATGTGAATGTAAATGGGTTCTATGGGTACCCACGAGTCTCCCCTTTACAGACATGCCCACTTTATGATAATCACATGCCGTTTGGTGCAAAAACATGCAGTTTTTTGCATGTAGTATAAATGTGTTATTTGTGCCTATTCCAAAATGGTATTTGAATATTTCTGCATACTGGGGTCCCTAAACAGTCTTTGAATTACATAAATTGGGTATGACTGTAAGGCTGAGACTCTTGTGGCTCCAATGAGTGCAATTGTATTCATGTTTGATGATGTTAGTCCTCATAGCAGCCATTTCATATAGTGAGACCATTTTTTTTAAACTTGACCTCACTGTATAAAATGACCCGTGGTGACCTCTAGGATAATCACAGTCTCATGAAACTTTACAGCCACCTCTCTCTATAAACTAGAGACCTAGAGAATTCAGAGGATGGATGTCTTTCCTAGCTTTATTGACAATAAGGGAGTTTCTGAGACGTTTCCAGAACAGAAGTGCTCGACATCCAATCGTAGAGAAATGCAATTCATTCAGAAATCTCAAAATGTCAAGAGTTTTTTATACCAAATGTGGTATGGTGTTCCTCGAGGTCTCGGTGTCTTAACGTTGTATTTTGGAAGGATTTTTGATCATTTTTATCATCTCTGCTGTTGAAACTCCCCAAAAAAACCTGCCAGATACTTTGCCCATGCAGAAATTACTCAACACGACTTTCACCCGACTAGTTGTCTATGTGCATGTTCAATATGTTTGTTTATGTTTACACTGATTCAGCAGTCTCAGAATAAGAAGTATAAGTGACTCAAACAAGAAGAAAATAAAGGCGTTACATCACAAAACATTAAAAGCTGTTTTGCTATAATTTTTCAGTGACCTGGGGTCTCATTTATAACCGATGTCGTACGCACAAAACGGGGCCTGAAATGTGCGTACGCCACTTCCCACGCAACAGTTGTGATCTATAAAAACAAACTTGACGGGAGAATGTGCGCACCGGTACGGAAACTTTGACCCGTGCGTACGCACATCATGGAGACACCGAGGTAGGGGAAACTGGAGACGCAGGTGGTGAGGTGGTGAATTGAAGCCAGACTGTAGATATTAAATGTCATTGTACGTATAATGATGCCTCTCACACATTTAACTTCACTTCATACTTATATCCACTGTATCATAAACATTTAAAACAGCAGTGCTCTTTGTGCTAGTGAGCCATAACTATTACATAAGCACCTTACAAATGTAAAAGATATCAGCCAACTCAAATCTCAAAATCAAATTCAGCTCAATATCTCATCAGCGCTGTCTCACCATCACGGTCCCTTCATCACCAGAGCTCAGAGGAGAGGGTCGGACTACCGACACTTTCAGTCAGCTTTAGCGCCAATAGTTTTAATAATATTTTCTAATAGTGTGCATATATCACCAAGTACGATATTAGTTTTCATAAAGTTGTTGCCTGATAAATCGCTGCAGTAAACATGACATGACTTATTCATTTATTTATGGTTTATTTGATAGGGACAGATACAGTATACATAGACGAAATGAAAACAGCTATATGCAACTATCAGCCTGTCTCCAGTTCGCCACCGCGGTGCGCCACACACACTACTTTGCTTCCTCCAGTCACCTCCACCCGGCACATCTCCACCAGTATGGAGAGTGTAAATAAACAAAGTGGGGAAATAAAACCAGTGACAGCTCTCACACAATCGGTACTCTACATGTCCTCATTATCATTATCAGTCCTAATCATAATGCAGGACAAGTTCGCCATAAAAACTTAAATAAATAAATAAATAATAAATAGTGTTCTCCTGTCAAACTTCCTTTTTCTAACGATATCCAGCGTGGGGGGGGGGGGATATTACTGATTGTCTTGATCATTTTAGCAAGTTGTGAATGGACGGGGACAGACTCCTGTAAAGATATAAACACAGCAGTGGCACTGTTAACATGCTGCATGGTGCTGGTGGATATACCGGCACTGAGGACTACAAGACGTGAATGACAGAATCAGGAGGGAAAACGTGTTCAGAGACCTCCTCACCTACAAGCACCTCGATCTGTGTGTCAGAAAAACTCCTTGTCTCTGTCTTCCTCTCGGTAGTTGCCGTGATTCACCGTAAAGACCCACTGATCAACAGGCTCATTCACATGCAGAAACATTCATGAGGTGCTTTGCATCGACCATTTATGGTTGAATGTGGGCGTGTAGAGGGCGGAATATGAGGCGGATCCACGTGCGCACATTTCCAGGTGAACTGTGATTTATAAAGGGAACATTGCGTGCAGATGTGCGTACGCACGGTTTTATAAGTCAGATTATTTTTTGGCGCACGCCATTTTCGGCTTTTGTGCGCACGTACATTTTTAGTATGGATCCTACACACTGTTTTATAAATGAGACCCCTGTTCATTCGACTGTATGCTTAGAAGTTAGTCAACCATGTAAATGTGGCCCGGGCCCAACAGCCAATGGCAAGGCCGCCATTTAAGATACTAGTTACATTTAACTATGAACGACACCTAGGAAATACTTAGAGCCTAGGTCTCTGATAGTTTCAGGTTATTTTAAAATCAGGTGAGCGGAGTTAAAAACCAGACAGAATTCTATAGTCAAATTTCAATCAGGAGAGACTTGTATGAATTGAATGGTGATTTATTACAAAGTGCACAAATTTATGAATAGTAACGGTCTTTGGCAATTTAGACCCAATGTGACATAGTAAAAGGGAAGTGAGGCCATAGTTGGATTAGGATTATTCTCCCCAGGTCTAGACACTGGTGATGGTGGTAGTGAAAAGATTGATGCAGATCCGATGAATGATGTGGAGCAGGATTGCTCTGATGGGATGAATCTGGAGGTGATGGGGTGGTGGAGGGTCTCATCAGTTTGTGCTGATACTGACACTGAAAACAGCATAGAGGAGAACAGTTTTAAACTTTTGACAGCAACGATGTGATTGGTTTAGGGAGTTATGGCAAGATCTGATTGGTCACTGAAAAGAGAGACGCCCATAATCAGCTGACATAGTAATAGCCCATGAGAGAGAGACCCAGAATGATTGAGAATGCACCCCTAGTCTTCCTGTCTGAATTTAAGCATAAGCTTCATTTAAACCAGATTCATTATAATTAAAATAACATGGGTCTACATCAATGATTAATTTAAAGGCTAAAAGGAATAAAATGCTACTAGCAGCAAGGTTAAAACCCCAAAAAAGTCCAGCCCAATCCAGCGATCCAGTCTAGTCCAATCCGGCTCTTTAATCCAATCCAGTCCAATCCAGTGGCTACTCCCGTGTCCGTGTTTTGGCTCCTCCCGTACTCCTACCACACCTTCTTTTTCCGAAGATGTGAAATATCAGAGACACCAGGACCAGTAATGTGTTCCCTACTGCTTGGTTATCACCAACTCCAGCTACGAGCTTTCCTGGCCTGTCTCAGTGTGTCCGCCACTCAAATGTACCAAAGGGTACTTACTATTTCTCTGGGCGGCAGGAGACCAACTGCCGACCAACGGTCTGATTGGAGCTGCGATGACGGACACGGTCTGCTGCATGACGTCACACAGGAACTCGCTGGTCACTGGGCTGGTAGGTAGTAGTCTTCAGGAGAGCCGTTGGTAGGTAGTAGTCTTCAGGAGAACCGTTGGTAGGTAGTAGTCGTCAGGAGAGCCGTTGGTAGGTAGTAGTCTTCAGGAGAGCCGTTGGTAGGTAGTAGTCTTCAGGAGAGCCGTTGGTAGGTAGTAGTCTTCAGGGGAGCCGTTGGTAGGTAGTGGTCTTCAGGAGAGCCGTTGGTAGGTAGTAGTCTTCAGGAGAGCCGTTTGTAGGTTGTGGTCTTCAGGAGAGCCGTTGGTAGGTAGTAGTCTTCAGGAGGGCCGTTGGTAGGTAGTAGTCGTCAAGAGAGCCGTTGGTAGGTAGTAGTCTTCAGGAGAGCCATTCTGCCGTCCCTAGACTGTTTCTCTGACTGAAGAACCCCCTTCTGCTGCGAGCCGCTCTCTCCTTTTCTCCTCTCCGTCTGTGTTTCATCTCGCTAATTGCAATCGTTCAGCCACACCTGTCGCTCCTCTAGTAATCAGTCTCCTTGATTGGAGGTGTGGCTGTCCATGGGTCATAACTCCAGTTCATGACATCTTAAAAGCACACTTCTATCCACGTATTAAAAACAACCCACACAATTAAAGGGACTGTTTGTAACTTTTTACAGGTATAAATCTACCAGGTCGGTATCCCATGCGCCCTCGCATATGTGCGCGCGCTCGCATGTGGCCGAAGTCTCTGCTCCTCTACCTGCCTACCTTCACTCACACAAACCGCGCGCGTTCTCGCTGTCTCGCTCCACCTCTAGACGTGCATGCGCCTTCACTCCACACTGCAGAAGAGTTAGTTTAGCTATGAGAATATCTAGTGAATGTGCAGTGGACGTTTGTGCAGAAATAACTGCTGCAGCTCTTCCAGACCAACAGAGGTTTTCCGTGTCTTGTGAAGTGACAGGGCTCCGCAGCGAGAAATGTTGTCGTCTCTGACTGGGTGCAAGTGTCTCCCTGCGGGCGCAGTTGGGAGGCGATAACGTTTCTCTTCCTGCTTCAGCCCCGGCACCGACCCGCTTTTCCTGCTTCAGCCCCGGAGGCTGAGGCAGGAAAAGCCAACACTAGGATCAGCATTGATTCAAGGAGAGACCTTCGTCTGGTCAGCTAACATTACTGCCAAGCAGGTGAAATATAGAGTGTTATTGTGGTTTTAGCTGACGTGTGTCACCTCACTGTTTTGAGCGATGCTCGTTCATGTCTATTTAGAGCGAGCACAAGCACGAACCCGACGTTGACTTTCGTTGACTTAACGGTCACAGGTGTCGCTGTTAACAAGCATTTCTGATTCTTACAAACAGCCATTTTAAAAGGTGAATTGTGAATTGAATTTTTTGTACAGATTATACAAACAAAATTGGAGGTGCTGGTAGGTGTATTTTGTTACCTTTGGACAAAGCCAGGCTAACTGTTTCCAGTCTTATGCTAAGCTAAGTTAGCTGGTTGTTGGGTGCATATTTACTATACATTCATGAGAGTGGTATCAATAACGGGCGTCGATCTAACAATCGGCAAGAAAGTCAACAAGCTTATTTCCCAAAATGTCCAACTATTGGCATGATTCCACTGTGGCACTGGGAGTATGTGAGAATACAGCACTAATATTTTGTACTGCACCTTTAGCTATGCATTTAATCCTTACCTTTTCTCTTTTCTATATTTTAATTATAGGAAATTTTGATGTGGGTCCTCTGAATAAACTGCGCACATTCCTCAGTTATCCTCACTGCAGGGAATCTTTAGATCTGCGGACAGGCAAAACCTACCTTATCATGGGCTCATCCTGAGCAAGCGTGAGCCCGACGCTGACTTTCATTGACTTAACAGCCACAGGTGTTGCTGTTAACAAGCAATTCTGAAAGTTACAAATAGTCCCTTTAAAAGGTCGGTGCACCTACAACACAACATGCAGGGATAAAACATGCAAAATAATTTAGAATAAAAACAACCATAAAACATGCAAAATAGAATAAAAACAACCAGAAAAAACATGCAGCATGAACAAGGCATTTTTGACCCTGTCATGTAAACCCCTCATTGATTTTCTGTTGTTTATCTTTTTCCTCAGAGCAGAGCTAATCAGAATTCAACAGTTTCTCAACTGCTGCTGGGAAATCATGTGTTTGTTTGTGTTAATACCTGTGTACAGAAAGGGAAAGTGGGGTGCAAGAGGAGGGGTGAGAGTGGATAAAAAGAGGGTGCTGCACAGCGACAGGCTACATTGACAGCGGATCAGGATCAGTTGAGGATGACTCTGTTGTGGCTGCTGGCCTCTGTGGCCTTTGTCTCCCTGACTTCTCTAGCTGATGGAGCTGCATTGTAAGTAGACCAGCCTATACCTTTACTCCCTGTGCTTGAATTAATTGACAAAAGAAAACAGCTAAAATATACAGTTTGTTTGTTCATCTTCATAATATTCACATTGTTATTGGTTAAACTGTAATGGGATCAACAACAATACTTGAGGTCCTCTGCATTTATATTACATTTAAAAAGTGTATGGATACAAATATTGTGTGTCTTACATAATGAGGGGCTGTAGTCCAGTTTGCACTTTGTGTCACAAGGTAATGTGGTGTTTCAAATGATGCCAGTAAATTGGCCTATATTTTGTTGAGAGTTTGCACAACGATGCATTACGCCAGACAGAGCAAGAGTCTAGAGCCATGATGAAATGTTTTGTTGATCCAGTGCTGGATCTTCATCAAGGTAATCAATAGATTACTCATTGTGTGTCCATGATGGAGCTCATGATCCTGAGAGCACATAGGGCGTGGCAAGATAAACCTGAGGGGTCAGAAGACAAAAAAAACATTTGTGATGCACAAAATTAGGTTTATTTTTCAGACTTCTGCTTTTGAAATACTGAGAAGGTCCCCCTCTTCGAGCACACAAAAATCTCACCAAAAATAAGTCACATTCATGCCGTCGGTAAGGCCGATACCTGACGAGAGGTAACAAGCACATTCATTTTAAAGAGTCATACACAAAAAAAGTTTGGGAATCACTTCTCTAAGAGATCCACTCTTAAAACCCTTGGACAAATAAACACATAAACCTGTAAATCACGTGTTTAAACAGTGATAACCCTCCATTTTCACCAGACGTAAGCCTTTGGGGAGATCATGCGTTTGATCGTGTGTATGAGTGGACCTGTCTGTCTGTCCACGGCTAATCTTGTATACTACTGGACCCATCAGCCTATTATTTTTTTGTGCTCATTTATGGCTTTGTGCTCAAGGACCTCTTGTAGTTGCGGTGATTCACAATTTGAAAAAGCTATTTCATTGACTATTTTATACCATGATTGAAGGCATTTCCGGCAAACGGCTAGGCTAAAAACAAGCCTTATCTTAGTTTGTTGCCGGCCACATTTTGACCTTTGTCGTAGCTGAAAAACTGACATCCACAGAAATGTTTGGTCTCATTTTGAACCGGAGTATCTGCAGATTAATTCCATACCCGATATGTTATGATCCACTAAAGTTAGGCACGATACACAATGAATAAATCCCTGTTTTGGTTATGTTCGCCGCCATCTTGACCGTAAGGGAACCGGGAGGGACAATAGTGAGATCCAACTTCTTTGTTTAGGAGGGGAGAGGGAGACACACCTGGCGGAGATCTGCACTCTACTGAGTGTACTTTTTACGACATGTGTGTCTTATAGTGCCTTAAATGCATAAAAAAACATGTTTGTCAGTACCTAAACAGCATGTGGTTCTTTCTGCACAGTGACTACACATTAATCTTCCTCTCTCATCGCTGCTCTGCAGGCAGGTGATGTCTGCCCCCAACTTGTTGCGGGTAGGAACAGCAGAAAACATCTTTGTGGAGTGTCAAGACTGCTCCGGTGCAAACATCCCTGTCAAAATCAGCGTGAGGAACTATCCAACCAAAAACATAAGGCTGGCATTCACATCTGTGAACCTTACCAGTGCAGACAACTTCCAGGCGCTCGGACAAATAACAGTAAATGAAATACTGTCGCTGTATATGTTACTGTTACTTGGCTTCATTTTCTAACATGGCCACAAAGAATCTAGAAATTAATCCAGATGTAAGTTACCCCTCCCTGCTCCTCATGCGCTGCTCGTGTCTCTTCATACTGGTTTCAGATCTCTGCTGGAGACTTCAGCAAGGATCCCAACATGAAGCAGTATGTGTACCTGCAAGCTCAGTTCCCTGACCAACTGCTGGAGAAAGTGGTCTTAGTGTCCTTCCAGTCCGGGTACATCTTCATCCAGACTGACAAGACCCTCTACACCCCCAACAGCAAAGGTGAGTTGTTTTTTTACATCAGTGCTGAAAAACACGCCTAATGTCTTTACATGGCTTTTTTTCCAAATTGAATGATTGTACTGTAAATTACAGTAAATGAACCCTTCCCCACACACAAGTGAAAATGGCCTAAAGTCAAAAAAGTTGTTTAACAGTCACATGACTCAAAATAGATACACCTTCCTTCAACCTTCAGCAGCAAAATTATCCTCTTCCCTTCTCTGTGTCAGTTCATTACAGGATGTTTGCACTGACGCCCCGTATGGAGCCAATAGAGAGGGATGACGAAACCCAACCTGAAGCTTCTATTGCCATCGAGATTGTGGTATTGTATTTTACTTTTGATAAGCACAGAATATAATGTAATATTATATAATCAGCTGTGACTGGGAGCAGGAAGCCTCTTGATGAGGTGATATCACAAATGCTTAACAGTAGATAAGTTTGCTGCAAAAGACCAAAATAACCAAAACACATCCACTGAACCTTGTGTCTGTTTTGTGTCTGGTAACACCTGTCCTACCACTTACTGTTAAAATAAATGCATGCCTCCCTCTAGTGATTGAGTTGCACATTGTAGACAGTCTCTTCTTTCTTGGATTGTAGATAAAGGACATACATAAAATGTAGCATGGATTTAATAAATTAATCTGTAAACTGGCACTGCTCTCTGTTAATGATTGTTCAATATTGTTTATTTTTAGACCCCTGAAGGCATAATTTTACCAATTGATGCAGTCTCTTTTAAATCAGGGATGCACTCTGGAGATTTCCAACTCGCTGAAATTGTCAGGTTAGTATTTTATCTTATCTAAATAAAATTTTCCACATTGTATCTCTTTACATTTTGTTGTTTAGTGAAATTGCATTTCAACATGAGTAACGTGAATTCAATTCAAAATATGAATACCTAGAATCTTTTAAGATTATGCATAGGCTATTTTACCATGTTTATGTTGTGTTTTCTACAATTAATTTCCATGTTTGTAATTTAGTGTTTGGACAACAACTTAAAAAAAATAATAGCCTACAGTGTATGAAGTGTGGAGACCCTTACAAAAAAGAAGTTTGTTCAAGTGTGCTATTACTATACTTCTTTTAAACTTAAAAAAGAGAGCATGTTTACTTTTAATGTACTTATCAGAGATATACTTCACAAAATTATACTTAAGAATCCTTAGCTTATACAGACAGCAGTATACATATATGTATAAATATACTTGGCAAGTATACAGAAGAGTCCAAGTATACTTGGAAATACTGAAAAGTATACAGAAAAGTGTATATATATATATATATATACATATATATATATATGTATATATATATATACATTATGCTAAGCTAAGCTAACTGGCTGCTGGCTCTACCTTCATATTTAGCATACAGACATGAGAGTGGCAATAATCTTCTCATCTAAACTAAATGTTAAACTATTCCTTAAAGTTGTAGGGCAATTTATCTATTAA
The DNA here is from genome assembly GCF_015220745.1 of Sebastes umbrosus. Lineage (NCBI taxonomy): Eukaryota > Metazoa > Chordata > Actinopteri > Perciformes > Sebastidae > Sebastes > Sebastes umbrosus. The sequence continues at coordinate 27,704,862 of NC_051271.1, read as the reverse complement.
GATTTAAATATGAATTATAAATGGACAGACAAAACAGAAATGCATTTAATCCCTATGAACTATGAACTAAAACCAATCAGCCTAAAAGACACAAAACAAAGGTACTGCATCCGTTCTATCTAATGCAAAGCCAACCTGAAACCTTTAAACCTTTTCTTCTAAACTTCAGAGTTTCTGTAGTTCTCTATAAATGATAAGTTCTTTGCAGCAGCTCATTTGTGTAGGCCTATATCTCAATTTGTGTGACATAACAACTTCACGCAGTCCAAAGTCTAATTCCTGTTACCTTCAGTTTCTAAATTAATATATACAGTATATATTTTTTTGTTTGATTATTGAAATATGTGTTTGTGTGTGTTTAGTCCCGGACTGTGGAAGGTGGTGACGAAGTTCCACAGCAACCCAAAGCAGAGCTTTTCTGCAGAGTTCGAGGTCAAAGAATATGGTGAGTCCTTCATTATCTGTACTTTTATTTAAATGTTATATAAACCTACAACATTCACTTATTTTTTACTGGATTGGACACAGAATAAAATGTTTTCAATTTTCCAGTGCTGCCCAGTTTTGAGGTTAAACTGACACCGGTGAGCCCCTTCTTCTACATGGACAGTGACGCCCTCACCATCAACATCAAAGCTACGTAAGTGAAGGTTCTGTGGCTTTATAGACCAGGTTTTATAGGTAGATTGATTGGAGGAGAAAATAAAGAGAGTTGTTCAGAAGTTGTGTTGGGGCTCTTGCTATTTTAGTTTGTTAGCCATTCGTTGTTTATTTGTTTTTAATTGTCCTGTTTTGCTTCATTGTGGCTTAAACATGTCTCCCTCTTGTGGATTTAGGTATCTGTTTGGTGAAGAGGTGGATGGGACGGCCTACGTGGTGTTTGGGGTTATGCAAGACGGTCAAAAGAGGAGCTTTCCAGGTTCTCTTCAGAGAGTGCAGGTGAACACATTCACACTTTCACACATTCACACTTTTGATGTATTTGTATATGTTTTGTAAAAGTTATCTTTCAGAGGCTGTGGCAGGTTCAGTTTTAGAGCTAGAAGGTACAGATATATGAAACTAGAAAACCTAAGGAATCCATTGGTACCAACCATGTCATGGTAGCATGTTGGGGTAGGAGGCTCAGTAATGCTCCAAAGTTAGGCTAAATTTTGGCATAGCGTTTTTCAAAGGGGTCCCTTGACCTCTGACCTCAAGATATGTGAATGTAAATGGGTTCTCTGGGTACCCACGAGTCTCCCCTTTACAGACATGCCCACTTTATGATAATCACATGCAGTTTGGGGCAAGAACCAAACACTTATTTTTGCCTATTCTAAAATGATGTGCTTGACTATTTCTGCCTACTGGGGTCCCTAAACAGTCCTGGAATTACATAAATTGGGTATCACTGTAAAGCTGAGACTCTTGTGGATCCAACGAGCCCAACTGTATTCATGTGTGATGATGTTAGTCCCCATAGTAGCCATCTCATTGTAGTGAGACCATTTTTTAAAACTTGACCTCACTGTATAAAATGACCTGTGGTGACCTCTAGGATAATCACAGTCTCATGAAACTTTACAGCCACAAAAGTGCAATTCTTGAAGAAATCTCAAAATGTCAAACGTTTTTGATACCAAATTACAGCATGGCTTTTTCTATGGTGTTCCTCAAGGTCTTGGTGTCTTAATGTGGTATTTTGGAGGGATTATTTATCATTTTCATCAATTCTCAAGTGGTAACATTTTTTTAAATTTAGCACTAAATCTGTGTAACAAATGGTATGGACAAACTTCATGGGAATGGCCATCATAATGTTCTAAGCCCTTATACACTTTCACAATTTTATTTTAATTAATTAATTCATGTTGATATCTGGTTTATGACTAGAACAACTTGACACACAGTGCTGAGCTGCATCACAGATTTATCTTCAGGTTCCCAGCTTTCAGATGATGTACACCACTTCTATGTGACATCTACTGTTGACCTGCTATCTCCCCCTAAAGACCGCCTGTAGCCCACTAAAACAGACAAAAACAGGTCTATTGTGGTTCTCAGAGGACAACAGTTAAGTACCTGAATCACTAACTGTATCACTGTACCACTATACTGTATTTCAAGATGCATTATTATATTATGTCATATTAGGTCCAGAGAGGTAGTGGAGAGGTCACACTGAAGAGAGAGCACATCACACAGACCTTCCCAAACATTGACGACCTGGTGGGGAATTCCATATTTGTAGCTGTCAGTGTGATGACGGAGAGCGGTAAGAAAGGAAGACTGTGTGTTTGGGCCTGCTCAGTATATTTGAAAAAAGAAAATAAAGAAAGTTTTTCTGGATTGTGAACAGATTAAAAAACAAACTCTTTTAAGTTTGTGTGTGAATGTGTTTGTGTTTCTGCATCAACTCACAGGTAGTGAAATGGTGGAGGCAGAGTTGAGAAATATCCAGATTGTCACATCACCTTACACCATCAACTTCAAGAAAACGCCCAAATATTTCAAACCAGGAATGTCCTTCGATGTTGCGGTCAGTACACTTGTTTACATTTACATAAACTGACAGCATATGTATGGTTTATGGCCTGGTACTTCCTGGCAACAAACAAAACATGTTCTCAGACATAGAGGGGGATTATAAGAGGAAATTTACTTAAAAACAAACATTATGTTCGTACTACAATTTGTGGGGTGAATATATGAAATGTTATAGATGAAGAAATTTAGCAAAGTAAAATTATAAATCCATTCAAGAAGATGTATAAAATGTTTTTGAGAGGTACAGGGATGAGGAAGGGGCCTTGTCTCTCTCAGGACTGTGAAGCTCATTGTTGATGTTGTTGTTATTGTTTTTTTATATTAAGATGATTATTTATGTGTATATGTGATAAACATTAAGTTCATTGGTAAAGTTATAGAAAGGAGTAGGACCATATATAAGTGTTTACTTATTTTTAACCTATATTGATTTATTTAATTTATTTAGAATTTACTGTATATGTTTACTGTTATTTTATTGGTTATTCTTATTATTTGTTACATGTTCGAAATAAATCAATCTAATAAAATGGCTATATTTCTAAATCCTTCACTGAAAACATTTCATAACTGAAATATAGTTACTCTTTGAAAACACAAATGGCAGTATGTCCTAAATATAAAAGTCACATAATGTTTATTACGATATAAAGGCAGATATGTGAGATTCCAGAGAAAAAGAGAAATTCATCCATCAACAGTTTGGGTCGCCATAAACTACCTGAGTCTTAAACTTTGTGCACAGCACTAAAAACTAATCTAATAACATGAGTTTGACCTTAATAAGGTGTATTTTAATAAGGCAGTTGGACGTTTTCTGATTGTTCAGCTGTTTGTGTCTCTGATGGCAGGTGGAAGTTGTGAATCCTGACGGCACTCCGGCACAAGGTGTTAGAGTGGTGGTCGATCCAGGACAGGTGCAGGACAAGACTGCAGCCAATGGCATGGCGAGGCTTACCTTCTCTGCAGTGGCAGGGGAACCAACACTGACAATCACCGTAAGTCTCTGAAATCTTTTACCCTTTTTGCATTATAGCCCAAATGGCCACTTAAACCTCCATTAATCATCTATCCATTATCTGTAACCGATTATCCTATTCGGGGTCCAGTGGGGGGGGGCTTGAGCCGATCCCAGCTGACATTGGGCGAAGGCGGGGTACACCCTGGACAGGTCGCCAGACTATCACAGGGCTGACACATAGAGACAGACAACCATTCACGCTCACATTCACACCTACGGCCAATTTAGAGTCAACAATTAAACTAACCTGCTTGTCTTTGGACTGTGGGAGGAAACCGGTGAACCCGGAGAAAACCCACGCTAAACTCCACACAGAAGCCGGATTCAAACCCGCTTGCTGTGAGGCGACAGTGCTAACCACTGCACCACCGTTCAGCCCCTACATTAATCAACATTTTTGATATTCACTTGAAGAGGTGAAATCAGCAGAGCTATCACCCAGCTCCTTGTTTTGGTTCTGCTGCTCACACATTTACTGTACAGTATGTGAATGGTGAACTTCATCCTGTCAGTGTTATGTCTTTTGGTCATTCTATTTAGCAATTTTATATTGCTAGGCAAAACTATGGCAGGCAAAGCCTCAATAAGTTAAGATAAGATAGACATAGGACTTTTCAAGTATTATTTATTAAACTGTGTGTGTATGCTTACCTGTGTGTGTCTTTAATTGCAGGCAAAGACCAATGATCCTCGTTTATCACCTGACAGGCAAGCATCAGCCAGCATGTCTGCTCTCCCATATACCACTACAAGCAACAACTACATCCACATAGGTAAGTTACATCTTGAAATGACATCAGATGATTAAAAACAAAGGTGGTGGCAGTGGCAAAGTATGCACCATGCGCTAAATCTTTTCTGTGATCAGCACTCATCACAACATGTCACATTTGCAGATTTGGATGCAGCTGAGCTGGACCTAGGACACAACCTGAAAATCAACCTCAACCTCAACAGGCAGGAAACACATGACACTGACATCACATACCTGGTGAGAGGTGTTTTACACCTGTGCTTGTGTGCACATATGTAACTCTTTTTGTTGCGTCCCACGACTCATGTGTGATACGTGCTGATGTATAAATCTGTGTCCCTAGATCCTGAGCAGAGGTCAGCTGGTGAAAAGTGGACGTTTCAGGACAAGAGGTCTAGTACCGAGACTTCTCATTACCAAAGAAATGCTGCCATCATTCCGCATCGTAGCCTACTACCATACAAATGGCAATGAATTGGTATCAGACTCTGTTTGGGTGGATGTCAAGGACTCCTGCATGGGCTCGGTGAGTCATAAAGCACAGATGTAACGAAAAGGCAAACAAGACACCCATGCACAACCTGATAAAGTTATTTGTATACTTCTCTGATATGTTTTTATGTATGAAACAAATTCAAAACTGCACGTCTCATTCACTGATTCACATTTAGCTGAGGCTGGAATCATCGAGACCCGCTCCATCCTATGAGCCTCGCAGGATATTTGGTCTGAAGGTCACAGGAGATCCAGAGGCCACAGTGGGATTGGTGGCAGTTGACAAAGGCGTCTACGTCCTAAACAACAAGCACCGCCTCACCCAGAAAAAGGTAATTTCTTTATTTCATAATTATCTTTGAGAATATTTGAAATGGCTTAAATTCAAAAAGCTATGTATAAAAAGAATTCACACGTTAATTGTCAATTTTGTTAGCTTTTGGATTCAAATAATATCCGGTGTAAGTTTGTCCTGCAGCAAATACATTGCATGAGTAAATGTGTCTCATTCCTACCTGCTCAGGTGTGGGACATTGTCGAGAAGCACGACACAGGCTGCACACCAGGTGGAGGGAAGGACGGTATGGGTGTGTTCTACGATGCCGGGCTGTTGTTTGAGTCCAACACGGCTTCTGGTACTCCCTACAGACTAGGTGACGCTACTTTACCCTCCCCTTCTCTGAACATGCCTCTCTTTAGTGTAAATCTTTTTATTAAATTTTTCAAAGTACATAGAGTCAAAACAACATACCAAACAACATAAGGTGCACAGCATATCAAACAAGTACATAAGTAACTAAAATACTAAAAAAACAAACATAAAAAAAAAAAAAAGATTGTAAATACAACTAAGATACACTACTAAAATAACATACATTTATACATCCATACTTGTGTGAATGTGGAGTGTGTGTGTGTGTGTGTGTGTGTGTGTGTGTGTGTGTGTACGTGTGGGGGGGAGGGAAGGGGGAATCAGGGGAACCTACATCTGCTGTTTAGATACATATTAATGTTCAAAGTAAACACATAACACTTTCTATCCATTGAGAATGCGTCGGTGGATTGTTGGATTTCCACTGTAATAGTATTAGCCTTCGCGCTAGCAGTGAGGAAAAAGCCAATGCATCAGCTTGAACCAATGACAGTGAGACTTCTGGAGGAGCTACCCCAAATATCGCAATTGTTGGGTCTGGCTGTATTGATCCGTTCAATTGCAAACCGCCAAACTTTATCTGAAATATCAGCTCCAAAGTCTTTACCCCATTGTTCCCTGAGATGGTTCAGTGAAGGCGATGTGTTGAGTCTGGAAATCTCAAGCCTTGGGCCAAGAACGGCAGAGATCCCAGCTCAATATTCTTCAATGTTCAATTTTAATGGTGTCAGAAAGTCAACACAGGTTACTCAAATGAATCACATGATGCTGTACAAGTATTTTGCAAGAAGCAGAGTTTTCATCGTGTTTAATATCAACAGACACAAACACAACCAAAACCCGAGCAGGTCCGGACACGTCTGTCCGGACGCAACTGCTCGCGGTCTCTACATCATAACCTTATATACTTGGAACAAAGAACTCACCCCTCTTTTCCTGTCATCGTAAATTGTAGTATTCCTCAATTCTACTGGTCTCTGTCTTACTAATCAGCATATACCCTCTGCCATACATATGACCTTGGTACCTCCTCTGCCAGATTCCCTGTTTTGGGCCCCCTGCAGCTGCGAGGTTGCTTGGAATTTACATGACATCACTAGAGCTGTGAGTTACAGTGGCCAGTGTGAGTATTACAGCACTGGGGTCAATACAGCAGCACTATGATTGTATGCTGTTTCAGTAGTAAAACAGTGTTATAGGATTAATACTTTTATCATTGTTTATCACATTTTTATATAGTTAAAAGGGATTACTTCTTCATTCCTCCCTTTGGGACTATAAAGTCCCACATAATAAAATACTATGTGTAAGTGTAAGCATGCAACATCATACATCCATTGGGTTAAAACACAACTGAGGATACTTAGCACCTTGCCAAGGTTTATGTAGTTACTCTAAAGAAAATATATAAATCATACATTGAATATAAGAATATATCGTATAAGAATAAAATGTGAATAATTATCTAAGTTACTCAAAAAGTCCATTGTGAAAGGGATGTTGCTCGTGAAAAGCAAACAGTGACACACACATGATGACAGTGTAGTTGGTAGAAAGTCTCTTGATCAGCGAGGAGGACATTTACGTTTATGTCTCCATCGCCTCCTCTTCTTTTTGGAGGGGTTACTTTAGTGTCCTGTACAGCTTGTGTCAATGACAAACTACGCAATTTGGGGATCATCCAGAGATCTAGAGTCCATGATGGGCCGAATGAGTTCACGTGCCAGGGCTGTTCCCGACAGGTAGTGTCTGAGAGTGGGGGCCTCCGTAATGCCATTTTCATCTAATACCATAGCAACCATGTATGGAGACAAAAGGTTCGAGTCATTTGGGTCTGGGGCAGTATTTTCCAGGGGGCGGGGCTGTCAACAGATGCAGTGCGGGTAACTGGCACTGGTGTAGACATGCGTTGGGACAGGAATATGACTGACGTATGGGAATTGTGTCAAGATAAACTACTTCCTGAGTCATAAGGCCATGTACGGTGTTTACAGTAACTTATTTCTATCATAAGGAGTCCGGGGATCAAATGGAACAATTTTCTTTGGCTTAAAATTTAGCCTGGTGCAGGTACATTTAATTCTATTATCATATAAAGGGGGTTCCAAATCAGTGGCGGGAAGTCTAAGAGTTCAGTCTGAACTGTCGACTACTTACAGCAACTCCCACTCATTTCCTATAACCTACGAGCATTAGCTCCTGACATGGTGTATCTCAGGCGTCGGTAATGTGCCAACACTGTCTCTGTTCTGAATACTTCTGCTGTTAACTGAGCTATCTCTACTGTCGACTCAGCTATGGTAGTCTCCTGGGTCTGAATCTGCCTGCGGAGTACGCTGTTGGCAGTTTCCTGAAACTTAACGGTGTCTGTGAGGACTCTGTTGTCAGTCGTCAGTTTCATAACCTCAAAGGTCAAGTTAGTCATTCGTTGGTAATTTCTTTTTCTAGCGTATCTACTCTTGTCGTACTTCATCTGTCTAGCGCGTAGGGTATGCACTATACCTCGTAATGGGTATTTCAGCTGGTATTTCAGCCTTCTGTGCTTGTCGGCGGGCAGGTTGCATAGGGCAATTTGGAGCTTTTTGCGGGTAACAGTTTGGGGCCAGGCTTCATCAACGCCAAGAGCCTCAAGAAGCTTGATGAGGTCCTCGGATGCGAAGGGTGATTCCTCTGGTGGCGGGGTCGTCACGTCCCTCTCTCAGTTGTCGATTGGACGAGATGGTGGCACCTGCTGAGAAGTTGACGGTTGTGGTTCAGCTGGGCTGTGGTTCTCGTCCTCGTCGTCTGCAGATGAGAAGCCGTGCACTGACACTGCGTCCAGCGGCCAGCACTCATAGGATGAGCTGTCTGAGCTCAACGAATGGACAGGATACGGGGGATCCCGACCAGGCGGTCTGTTTGGTAGGAGTTGAGCATTCCTGGGCCTCCAGGTACTGCCAGGATGGTTCTCCGTCAACTTTGACTGCTGTAGGTGACGTCAGGAGGACCACTTTAAAGTATACCGGATCACCTGGTATCATCAGGGTCTCTCTTTCCTTTTTCTTCTCCTTCTCCTCCTCCTGTAATGATACCACCTGAGCATAGATACTCCTTTGCACATTAGTCATTTGTTTCATGTAGAGTTTCATATTTATCATAAAAACATCCAATGAGGGGCCTTTGGCATGTATGTTATACAGGCGTAAGCATGGGTCGACCCGTAAGCAGTTTATGCAGCGTAAGCTTGAGGTCTTATGCGCAGACCCTCTGTTTGCCATTAGTGCAAGCGTTAGTGTATCTACCCAATTTAACTCCGTGCACATGCATATTGTTAGTAGCTTGCTTTTCAGCACATCATTCGCTCTCTTCAACCATTCCATCAACCATTCCTTGACTTTGGAGGTAACTTAATCTTTGTTTTACTCCAAGTTTTTGTAACATTGTTTTTTACTGTTCCCGTTGTCTGAGCTGATTTTGTCATGTTCTGGCTGTGCCAGCCTCTGGTTATTTACTTTTGTGATTTTGGATTTGGTGTCTTCTATATTATTCCGGTGTTTCCTGTTTTATTTTGGTAATTCACTCCCCCTGTGTCTTGTCTGGTTTTACTTCCCTCCTTTGTTTGTTTTCCCGCCTTTTGTTGATTGTCTGCCCCGCCCTGATTTGTTTCACCTGTGTGTAATCATGTCTTGTATTTAAGCCTGTGTGTTCCCCTCTGCCCTTGTCGGTTCGTTTGTCTCCCCAGCCCCGTCTACCTTGTCCTCCGTGTTCCTTGTTTCCTCCTGCTCTGGTCCTAGTGTTCCTCCTGCCCGTGTTTCTCGTATCTTCTGGTTTGTAGCTTCGTTTTGTTCTCAGTTTGGTTTTTTGGTGTGTTTTCATTTGTACTTTGTGGTTTCTTTGTACTTTGTTCCCCTCCCTGTTTTGTGGTTTTGGATCTGTTCAGCTTTATTAAAGCTCGCTTTTATTTGAAAACTACCTGTCCTGCCTGTTACTCTGCGATTGGGTCAACTTGGTAAACTCACCATACGACAGATTTATACCAAATCTAGGAATTATCTCTGCACAAGAACTTTGTTACAGTGTCGGCATCTTTATATCTGGCTGGTATTTCTTCTACCTATCTACTGAACCTGTCTTTCACTACTGACATGTATCTATTGCCTCCTACAGGTTTGATTATATCTACAAAAATACTTTGTCAGGTGTTGGAATGATCCTTTAGGAGTGGGTATGTGTCCTGCTGGAGTGGTAATACCTCGTTTCATGTTACTTTTTAAGCATATTTTGCATCTGCTGATGACTGCATCGACAATTTGTAGAAATTTAGAGCCCAGCAATTTAGAGCCCAGACATTTTATTTAATTCTATTTTGATTTTCCTCATTACTCATTACTTTGATTTTCCTCATTACTCATTACTTCCCTCCCTTGTCAAATGGGCAAACCCATGTGCATCCTGAATCGTAAGGTGCAAGAGAATAAAGGGCTCTAATAAGAGGCCTTCATGATTTCTACACAGGTCTTTCACATCAGTCGACGCCCCCCTTGACACCCAAAGATCCCTTTCGGTCGGCGAGACAGTGTTTTGTAGGTCGCGTAGATCAGTTTCCGTGACCTTGTCTTCAAGGCAGCATTCAAACACGGGATTCTTTTTCCTGGTGCCGATGTTATGTAGGATTAGAATAGATGTGGGGAAGGCCAAAGCCACTGCTTGGGCAGTTACATCGGTTTTGTTAATACATTTGGTAATAACTTATTCTCTTCATGAGTCTTTTCTGTGTGCCGCACATTTTACGATTACAATTTGTAACGATTTCATCATGGCCAGTAAAAGGAACTGGATTTGTGTATGGTGTTGAATAGGCGAGCCATCTGTTTTAATGAACTCACAACTTTTCCACACTGCTCTAAACAAATAGCATACTCCATGGGCGTATGCCGAGTCAGTGTATATATCAACTTTTTTACCTGCCTCAAGGGTGTAGGCTTGAGTTAGAGCTTTTAGTTCTGCTAACTGAGCTAAGCATGGTCGATCACATGGGGTGCTTTCTAGCATATGGCAATTGTCGGATGTCATTTGAACTATAGAGTAGTGTCCTGTCCATCTCTGTAACAGGATCCATCTACAAACAGAACCATATCAGGTGATTGTAATGGGGTAGACTGTTGGTCCTGTCTTAGTTTGTGTCACCTCTGTGTATCCACAAACGTTTTTCAGCATCTGTTACCCTATCTTGAGCTAATATTAGGGAATTAAGAGTGGTTAGGGGTGCACAGTCATCTGCTATGAGTATCGGGGCTATTATGCAGTCCAGTGCTGCCTGTTTAGCAGCTTCATCTGCCAAATTATTTCCTTTAGCTAGCAAAGAGTTGGTCTTTTGATGTGCGTGACATTTGATTATTGCTAGAGCAGTTGGGAGATGCAGAGCTTCCAAAAGATGAGAAATGGCTTCTCCATGCGTTACCGGAGTGCCGTCTGCTCTGAGGAATCATCACTGTTTCCAAATGTTAGCATGAACATGACAAACTCCGTAAGCGTAGGCAGAGTCTGTATAAACTTTAAGACGTTAACCAGCGGTCAAGGTACAGGCGGCTGCAAGAGCTTTGATTTCTAATTGAGCAGAGCAGGGCTGATCAACCTGGCGGGACTGCAATGTGGTAAAGGTACCATCTTGGTCATTCAATTACACTACGCCGTACCCTGCGTGGGTTCTGGTCGCGTCACGAAAACATGAGCCATCTACAAACAATGTGAGATTGGCTGGGATCGGCTGATTACGAAGGTCTTTTTGTGCTCGCATAAATTTCTCTGTTGTTTGTACACAATCGTGTGGTGTACCATCTACTGGCAAAACCATCTTTGTTGCGGGGTTTACTGTTACATCGGTGGTGGCGAGCTCTGGGACAGAGAGCATTATCTCATATCCGGTGCGTCTAGCTTGCGTCAAAACAAATCGAATACTTGTGAATAGTGCATGTAATTGATGTGACGTATACAGAACCACTACGTGTCCCATAGTGAGTGACGAGGCTTTTTGGTACGCAAATGCAGCTGCTGCCAGTCCCTGGTAGCAGGGTGGCAAACCAGTTTCAATGTTATCAAGTTTAGTGCTGTAGTACGCTAATGGCTGTTTGCCTGTTGGTGTATTTTGCATTAGTACAGCACATGCGTATCCAGCTCTCTCTGTTACGTAGAGGCGGAAAGGCTTTGTGTAATCTGGGTTTCCCAGTGCCGGTGCAGTTTGCATGTCATTTTCCAACGCTTGAAAGGCTCCCAGAGCCTCTTCCGTCCATGTGAGATGGGCAGAGTTATTTATTTGGCCAGCTGCTTTTATTAAAGCTTTTAAAGGTGTAGTTTTTATCGCATAGTCGCATATCCAGGGCCTGCTAAACCCAGTCATTCCCAAAAAGGACAACATTTGTCCTACAATGTTTGGTTGTGGAGCCTTTGTTATAGTTTCCACTTGTGATATCGAAATGTGCCTTTTTTCCCCACTTAGTTGTCTGCCAAGATATTCTACCGTCTGCTGGCAGAATTGAAGTTTATCCCTACTTACTTTATGTCCTCCTTCTGCCAGTGTAGTTAGCACTGCGATGGAGTCAGTCTCACATTGAGCTTTTGAGTGGCTGCATATTAACAAATCATCAGCGTATTGTAAGATGATACTTGGGACATCTAGATTTTGAAGGTCCTGCATCAACACGCGGTTGAACAATGTGGGGCTTTTACAGAAGCCTTGTGGTAGTCTTGTGTATGTGTATTGTTGTCCTTCGTACGTGAAGGCAAACAGGTGCCTTGAGTCTGGGTGTACTGGTACGCTGAAAAAAGCAGAGCAGAGGATTTATAATAGCATTAATTGCTCTTAGATCATGTACCAATCGGTAATCTTTGGAATGTGGTTTCTAAGATTGGGGTATTGCACGGACTATTGGTTCTAACCAATACTCTTGCTTTTACCAACCCCTCAATGGTAGGTCGTATCCCTGCAATGGCATGTGGTAAAAGTGGATACTGCTTTTGGCAGGGCAACTTGGCCCCTGTTTTTATCTTAAATTTAGCTGGTGCTGCTGATTTTACAAAACCCACGTCAGTTTTGTGGTGTGACCATAGGTGCGCTGGAACTTGATCCAACAAATGTTCTTGTTCTGTTGTTACTGACATCTGTGTTTTAGGTCTGTTTTCCAACAGGACTTTCCTGTTTCTTCTCTCCATCTGCACTGGAAAGCGTGTAGAAATTTGGTTGGACATTGTTCATCTCCCAGTGTTTCTCCTTCCAGTTTGGACATGTCCATTTTCTCGGCGTATTGACTTCTTAGTTGAATACTTCATCTGTGATGGTTCTTCCAGACACGTGCATCAGCAGAGCCTTGAGGTCTCCTAGGGCTAGTCATATTCCAGCCGTACTTTCTTCCACAGCTGTTATCCACTTGTTAGCTCCTCCAGTGAGATCTGGCAGTCTATTGGCCAAGCCAATCATGTCCATAAAAGACCAGGGCACGTACACTTCGCCACCTGTTTTGTCCAGTATTGGGCATATTCTCACCTGTGCCTGTTCCTCTTGTCCTTCTTGAAGCCAGCTCCACTGGAATCGATCTTGCGACTGTGGTGGTGGGTCGCGAGGATATGATTGGCTTCGGGTTCGTAAGGTGTGTTGTTCTTGGTATTCTCTCTCACGAGCCACACGCTTCCCGTCCTCGTATGCTTTCATCATGTCACTGATCTCTGCTGTTGTGCGGTCCATCTGATTATTGATGTCCTCTATTCTGTTGCTTCTGTCTCTTCCCAATCTCTGATATCGTAGGCGGGCGGCCTCTGCCTCCTCCAGGTAGACATGGCCTGTAATAGCCCTGGGGAAGGGCTCAGTCCACCCGTCTGGGGACCTGGGGGCGGGACATGAAGATTCTTTGGGTCGTGTGGCAGCTTCTTCGTCACGGAGGGAGCCTGCGTCGTGTTCACGTAGTGCCCTGGGCACATTGGGGGTGCTGTGTGATCGTCGCTCCTGTTTTTTAGTCTTTTCGTAGAGGGACTCATCTTCATCATCTTCGTAGCTTTTTCCCATCACACGTTGGCGGGAAGTTTCCAAGTGCTCTGCTTCTCGTCGTGACTGTTCAAGGAGATGGCGGCGCTCTGCACTTTTACTGTCACTTGATGATCTGCGGGATCTGGTTTTCTGCTGCTTAAGTGATTTATAGTGCTGTCTGTCACTTCTTTGGAACTGGTCCAAGCCTGATGTATCTTCATCAGTAGTGGGTTCTGATTCTGACTCAGTGGTATCTTCTCCAGTCGCCTTTCTTTCTCTGCTTCTGCTGGTCCTAGGGGATGGTCTGCCATCGCTTCCATTGTTGTCATCATTCTTTCGTAGTTTGAGTTCCATGGTGAATTTTCCTGACATGTTTCCTGCCATATCCATCTCCCCTACTGTGTCACTGTCTTCGCAATCTGGGTTCGGTGTCCTCACGGGGTACAGTCCTTTTGCTTGACGATTTTGTTTATTGTAAGGAGGAGGATGCTCGGGCAAGGGCGGTGCTGTGGGGGTCACTTTTTGTTCTTCCTCTTTGTCTTTTTCTTTTTCTTTTAGTGCCATTTGTGTATTGTAGATTTCCTTTTTGAAAAAACTCAACACCTGTCGCTCAAGAATTCGTTTTTTCCTTTGCTCTTCTTTTTTCTTATTATCTTGGGTCTCTTTGTTTCTAATTTGTGTTTCCACCTCTTCACAACGTGCCATTTCGAAACTTCCCTCCTTAGGCCAGCGGGAGTTACCCGCTGTCCTCCTATACCACTTGGTCATGCACTGGTGAATACACCGTTTGTGACTCGGATGACGTGATATAATCAGTTCTACCGGATTTTTTCCTGAGCTATATGGTTTTCCCTGCTCGGTCCCCATGAAGCCGGGTGTATCCTGTGTTGCCAGGGCTTATGAAAGTATTTAAAAGGTTTTATTCAAAGGGAGAAATGCCCAAAATAAATTTTTGCACTTCCCTTAATCTATAGTTTATTAGTATCTGTTACTCTTTTTGGGAATGAGGGCGTTTATTAGCAGAGTTTAGTTAGATTTTACTTCAAATTTCTCTGAGAAAGGTCACCACGGTAACCAATCTTACTATTATATGTATTTATCTTAGTATCTATACTTTTTTTTGTTTTTGTTTGCAAGGATCACACGGGTCGGTACTGCAGTTACACAACTCCACTTTATTTGTCCTGGTTTATAGTTATTTATCTTATGCGTATGCGTTTATCGTAACCAGGCTCATTTCAGTGGCTCATCACTTTAATCTTTTTACTGTATCTCCCGGAAATCCCTCTTTAGCAGAGAAAACAAGCGTCCGTTCCTACCGGTCTTGCTCTCTACCCCAAAGGCGTAGAGTCACAAGGAGATCCAGGGAAGGCACGTTTATATCTCTGATCCAGAGAAATCTCTGAAACAAACAGCTTATCGTTTTCCCCACAGAATATACTACGCCCGCCGTGTAATTAGTTTTCTATTTCTGCAGTCACGGGTGGATCAGTCTGCTCAATTTTATCTCTTTAATTATTTGTTCAATTTATTATTCTAGTCAGGTTTTATACAATGTACTTCTTATTTTATTTCTTTAAATACTTATTTTATGTATTGTTCTAATCAGCTCTATGAATAGTACTTTTATTTTATAATGTTATCTTATATTACTTTATTTTCTTTCACTTTATTACTCTCTTTTTCCTACTTTTATGCTATTTTCTCAGTGTTTATTCTACTACGCGACAGGTGTCTGCCTCGGACAGCAAAGGGAGAGAATTCTTTTCAGGACCCTCAAATAGGAGGAGAGTGAAAAAAGGTGGGGGCTGTGAGGAAGGCCCAAAGGGAGACTGAGCTATGCAGGACCTAGCAGGCGGATTTTGAAGACCAAGAAGTGGGGGCTGCGAGGGAGGCGGGGGGTTGCCCAAAAGGAGATAAGGGAGTATGGAGTGAGGAAAAGAAAGGGGGGTTATGAACAAAGGAAAGTTGATAGCAAAGAAAGTGGTTTAAAGTATATTTGTACAGGTTATTTACAGTGATCACTTTTTTTTTTGTTGTTTTTTTTCCTCTGTTAGTTATCTACCTGTTCAGTCCGTCCCTTATCTGAAAAAATCCTAGCAACGGCCGGAACTCATGCAGAACAAAAGACGCGGTATCCGCAGAAACTATGCCAGCTTATTCACTTACTTTTTATCAACTCTTAGCTCAAACAGGCTATCACTCACCACCACTCAAAAGAGAGCGTCTGAAAGTTTATTACAGGAGCGTGTGTCTGTGACACTTTAAAACAAACTCTTCCTACGCCCTCTGGGCCCTTTTGCCCTTTAAACCAAACTTTAGGGATCAAAACCGTCCCTTATAATCAAAAATCAATACTCTAGGGATACACCTGGCCCCCGTTTTAACTCAAAACCAAACTTTAGGGATCAAAACCATCCCTTTTAATCAAAAATCAATACTCTAGGGATTCACCTGGCCCCCTTTTTAACTCAAAACCAAACTTTATTTAAATACCATAACTATATAATAACAACAATAACAACACAGCTGCAATATACAAGCCCTTCTTACCTTTAAACAACCTGTCAATATCCCTAATCTACTTATCTTTACCCTCACTCAACCTATTCTCTAATAGGCTCAAATTAGTTTAATGCACCACTGCCATATATTCCATTAATTATTTACTTTCAACATTCATTCCTCCATACTTTCCACACCATGTTAAATTATAAAAACACAAAGCGCATGCATTTGCAATGGACTTGTTTTCAGCCAGTGATATCAGTTTATACTTTAGACAATTTATTTGTGACTTGTTTATTTAAATGTTATCAATTTTAACTTAAATAGGTTCTTTTGGTAGAATGCTGCAGAGGTACCTTTAAAAACCTGGGTGGATCATCGCTCACACCGAAACACACAGTCAAAGATAGAAGAAAAGCTCTTTTTACCTTTTTTTGGTCACAAAACTGGTGTGTTTCGGTGCAGGTGTGGTTTTCCCAGGTCCTCAGGTCCTCGGCAGCTCCGACACTCCTGGCTTCAGCTCGCCAAATGTTGAATCTGGAAATCTCAGGCCTTGGGCATAGACGGCTGAGATCACAGCTCAATGTTCTTCAATGTTCAATTCTAATATTGTCAGAAAGTCAACACAGGTTACTCAAATGAATCACTTGATGCTGTACAAGTATGTTGCAAGAAAAATAGAGTTTTATTGTGTTTTAAAAATCAGAAGACAAAACACAACCAAACCCGAGCCGATCCAGAACGCGACTGATCGCTAGCTTAACATCATAACCCTATATACTTGGAACAAAGGACACATCCTTCTTATCTTGACATCATAAATTTAGCGTTCTCCAATTCTACTAGTCGCCGTCAAACTAGCCTACAAATCAGCATATACACGTCCTCCCCTGCCATCCATTATGTTAGAGATCCCCTTTTTTGGGCCTCTTGGTGTGGCATCTTTTTTTCTACACAGCTATGAAGCGACTTGAAGTTCGTTTGCATTACGTCATTAGAGCTGTGAGTTACAGTGGCCAGTGTGAGTATTACAGCACTGGGGCCTATACAGCAGCACTAGGAATATATGCTGTTTCAATAGTAAAAACAAGGTTACAGGATTAATACTTTTATCATTGTTTATCACATTTTTATATAGTTAAAAGGGATTACTTCTTCGGTAGCGTACTCCGTCGAGACGCCGAAGCTCACCCCGTACCTCGTTAAAGGCAGCCCGTTGTTTGGTGATCCTCTGGGTGTAGTCGGGTTGGATACGTATTCTGTCACCATCTGGAGTAACAATCTTTTTTTTCTGTATGGCCGTCTTCATCAGCAACTCCCGTTCCTGAAAGTAGTGGCACCGCACTACCAGTGCTCTCGCTGGTTGGTCATCTCCCGGTCTTTCCCGTAAAGTACGGTGGGCCCGGTCCAACAGAGGAGCTTTATCCAGCCCGAGAGAGTCCATAAGCAGTTGTGAAACAAATTCTGGAATATGTTTTCCATCCTCTCGTCCACCGATTATGCGCAAGTTGCACCGGCGGGATCTAGCCTCCAAGTCCTCATTCTTCTGCTCCAGGCTGGTAATGTCGCGTTCCAGCTGGGCCACCTCCTGTTGAAGGCAGGTTATAGCGTCTGAGTGTTCGTTCCCTGCTTCCTCCATATCGTGCCGTGGTCTTCATGTTTGACTGCTCCATCAAATTTTTAAATTCTCCTCTTAACTGTTCACACTGATTTCTGATCTCAGTGGCTTGAGTTTCTGCCTTCTCGTCAATTTTCGAGAGTAGCTCCACTTTCAGTGTCCTTATCTCACGGAGAATCGCCTCTTGGCCACTGCCAGCTTCTTCGCCCGTGCTCTCCTTGCTAGCTGCGGTCATGCTAGCTTCTTGTGTCTTGTGGCATGGTTCATCAAGTTCTAAACTAACGTTACAACACTGCTTCTAGTGCTATTTTATCTTTCCCCTTCACTTATAATTATACAGGAACACTTTACACTGGTCGAGAATGTATTTCTGCTTGGATAAATCAAGTTTAGTGAAGCGCTCAGCCTAACATGTCTTCACATGGTGTCGCTCAAACCGGAAGTCTGAACATGCCTCTCTTTAGGCTCAATGAAATATCTCTAATTAGGAGAAGTGGGCACATGGACCTTCATTCATCGCATAAAGTCAAATGCTTTTATATTAGTAGGGATCTAGTGGACAGTAGAAGAACTGCATCTTAAAGGTCTTTTCCCCCAAATGACATTATTCTTGCTCCCCTTTGTCGGTATCTGGACATGCAGATAGTTTCAGAGACACTGTTTCTGAAATCACTTGTTGCTGTGTAGTTTTTTTAATTCTTCAGTGCTGCGAGCACCACAAACAGAGAGCCAGAATCTCACACATGTCTTAAACTTTGGGCACATAAAACCAACACTATACCACTTGGGGTAAGTGAGATAATTTGGTTGAACCAACGCTTTGAGGCATCTCCATATTAACATTAACACTGGTCACTGCCACATGAGCTGATCAGGATCCCTCCTGTTTGTTAGGGGTTTTAAAAGATTTGTTTTTATTCTAATAAAGCATTTATACAATCTTTTAACATTTCAACAAATGAGGTGTGCAATTGTAGATCATATTTTCTCACACCCACACGCTGTCAATGTGTCCAACCAGATAAACCATCTCAGTCTGATTTTAAGAGTATCGCATCAACTAAACCACGCAAAACTCAAGTCTGGGTCCAACCTGTTAAAGACCTTGTCTGTGTTGCATTTCCAGAATTGAAATGTCCGGCTCCCAGCAGGAGGAAACGAGCCCCTACTGTAATGGATGTCACAACCAGCTTACGTAAGAACCACAGCTCTAAACTACCCAATAACCACATATTCAGTCACTCAGTTCAGGACTTTGGACTTTGACAATACTCATCTTTGCCATGTTATGTATTAGTTTTTTCCTCCCTTTCCCATTTAGTTTTTTGTTTTTTTTGTTTTTCCTTATTCAAATCCTAATTGTTATCTTATTCTTGTACTCCATATCGTCTCACCTCTGTCTCTCCTCTACAACCCTCTTTCTTTCCAGTGAGTCAATATAACGACCAACTGCAGCGTGACTGTTGTTCGGAAGGCATGAGGCCTACCCTCCTCTCATACAGCTGTGAGAGGCGCGCCGAGTACATCCTTGATGGCGCAACCTGTGTCGTTGCCTTTGTGCACTGCTGCAAGGAGATGGAAACCCAGCGATCTCAGAAGAAGGAGGATAGCCTCCTACTGGCTCGCAGTAAGAGACGGGGACAAGGGATGGGTGGTTACTATTCATGGTCTAACTTACGAAACAATCAAAATGATAACCTTTTTAATGACACTTTAGGTGAGGAGGATGACAACAGTTACATGGACAACCATGAAATTATGTCTCGCACCCAGTTCCCTGAAAGTTGGCTGTGGTTAGATGTCAATCTGCCTGCTTGCCCTCGACAAACACCTAACTGGTGAGTGAACTGAAATATACACAGAAAAAATGCACTGATAACTTCACACCGACACCACTAGGATTCAAAGGTACCTCTCAAAGTGTTGACACTTTTCTTTGTTTCAGTGACACCACATCATTGACGAAAGATGTTCCTTTGCAAGACTCGATCACAACCTGGCAGATCACTGGCATTAGTCTGTCAAAAACTCACGGTGAGGATTCAGTGACTAAAATCTGTCATGTGTTTTAGTTGTGCCTCTAACCTTAAACCTCTATCATCCCTTTACACCTTTTTCTCTCTACCTTTCTCTGTTTCATCACTTCTTTTTTAATCCCTCTCATCTTAAAGGAATCTGTGTTGGCGCTCCGTTAGAAGTGATTGTCCGAAAGGAATTCTTCGTTGATCTCAGGCTGCCGTACTCTGCTGTACGTGGAGAGCAGCTAGAAGTTAAGGCAATCCTCCACAACTACAGCCCCGATGATGTCACCGTAAGTCTGGGTTGCCCTGCTCTGGTGTTTTATGCCAGAGACAATGAGGCCATGATATTTTTCTCAAAGAGTTTGCAAACAAAAGAGCAAAAGCAACAGTAAATATTGGACTGACTTACAACGTGTGGCAAAAAAAAGGAATGAATCCTTTTCCATGGTGGTCGGTCTCAGAACTGGGGGAAACATTACTGCAATATTTACAGTGTACCTTCAAGAT
Organism: Sebastes umbrosus; assembly: GCF_015220745.1. Classification (NCBI taxonomy): domain Eukaryota; kingdom Metazoa; phylum Chordata; class Actinopteri; order Perciformes; family Sebastidae; genus Sebastes; species Sebastes umbrosus. The sequence goes on along the minus strand of NC_051271.1, from coordinate 27,684,761 downwards.
CAAATTGATCCTATAGGAAACAATGTAAAGCATAAAATGTCTTCAAATTAGGGAAGCATCTTTGATCAACTACACATACTTCAATATCTTTTTTCCATCTTTGTCCTGTTCTCAAGGTGCGTGTGGATCTGATTGAGAAGGAGCACGTGTGCAGCGCAGCTTCTAAGCGTGGGAAGTATCGTCAGGAGGTCAAAATTGGGCCCCAAACTACACGATCTGTACCCTTCATCATTATTCCCATGAAAGACGGACAATACAGCATTGAGGTCAAAGCAGCTGTTAAAGATTCATCGCTCCATGACGGAATCATGAAGATGCTGCGGGTGGTGGTAAGAGAAACGGGAAACGAACGGCGATCTCCTGTGTTAAAGTCAGTATAGGGAAACAGGCATCTTTTGGGGCGTAACTTTGATGCAAATGTATACTGTATCAACTTTTCAACATAAACTGTAAATAAGAGAGACAGTTAACAAGCAAGCCGTATTGTATTTAGTTACACACCAGCAGATAACGATTACTCAAAAATAGTTGTTGATATCTAACCTTTTGTCCTAACTGTTGCTTTTCCAGCCTGAAGGTGTGCTGGTTAAATCTCCTCAGATTATAACTCTAGACCCCACTAAAAAAGGTGTAGGTAAGTTTACACATTAAACAGCTACATCATATAGTAATTTGCTAATATAAAATTTTTATCACTTGCTAATTGATCCCCTAACGTGCCCACTGTTTATCCCTTTAGATGGTAAACAAGAAGAAACTCTCAACAGTGGAATTCCTAGGAAAGATTTGGTTCCAAACACACCTACGAGCACACAGATCTCTGTGACAGGTGAGATGTGATGATATATTTGGGCATGTTATGCGATATAGTGTGAGTTACAATGAACTCTGCATTGGTGTAAATTGTTATTGGTCTTATTGGGAAATGAATGACAACCTCACTGGTTGTGGGGGACCTTTGCATGTTTATTTAGTTAATAATGTTTAGTTTTTTTTGTTTGTGTTTGTGCATGCAGGGAGAGAACAAGTTTCTTCACTGGTGGAGAACGCCGTTAGTGGGAACTCTATGGGTACTCTGATCTACCAGCCCTCAGGCTGCGGAGAGCAGAACATGTACCGCATGACCCTGCCTGTCATTGCAGCCATGTATTTGGACAAAACCAACCAGTGGGAAGCTGTGGGCTTTCAGAAACGTAACGAAGCCCTCCAACACATCAATCACGGTAGGCTCACAGATGTGCTTATTAGCACACATACCAGAAATGTCATTGATGCCCCTCTGTGTGGGATTTTAAAGTTCCTGATGTGGCAGAAGTGGCATAAAAAAAAAAAACAGCATGGTAGACAGCAGTGCATGCGATGCTACCCCTTCCCCACAGATCCAGGCTAGGGACACTGACAATTAATGGTCTGAATGCAACACATAGACTCATAGACTTTAGAAGTTTTCACCAGGATTGTCTTATACAAACAAAAACGTATGCCGCCAGAATCATTTGAAAAATGTTATAATTACAGGAAAAAAATGTAAGAGGACTCCTCAAACTGGTTTTGTGTTTTTGTTTGTGTCCAGGTTACCAGAACGAGCTTTACTACCGAAAAAGTGATGGGTCTTATTCTGTGTGGGCCACTTACCAAAGTAGCACCTGGTGAGGCATTCAAACATCTTTGAACACATACATAATGGTTTCCACATCCTCCTTTAACTTGACTATGATGATAATATTGTGTATTTCATGTGCAAATAAATGAAACTAAACTGCTCCTCTCCTCTCCTGTCTCAGGCTGACAGCCTATGTTGCCAAGGTGTTTGCCATGGCCAGCAGTCTGGTGGACGTGCAAAGCAAAGACATCTGTGAAGCTGTTCAGTTTCTGATTCTCAACACGCAGCAACCTGACGGCTTGTTTAGAGAAGTTGGAGTGGTGTCTAGCGGACAGATGATTGTGCGTGCACTGATTTCATTAACATCAATACTTCATCTTAGTGCTACAAAAATAGGGAGATGAAAACGATTACATATCATTGACTATAATCTATAATCTCTGTGTGTGCATGTGTAGGGTGATGTGCGTGGTGGAGATTCAGATGCCTCCATGACGGCCTTCTGCCTCATTGCCATGCAGGAGTCACGTACACTATGTAATGCAACTGTTAATGTGAGTAACTCATCTGCATACAATGTTTTCTTCCCCCCTCACTGCATTTTTTTCTTCATTTACTGACTCACTAGTGATGGTCGAAATAGCAAAGTATAACTCTTAGCTAGGGCTGTTAATCGATTCAAATAGTTAATCGCGATTAATCACAAATTTATCGCACATTTTTTTATCTGTTCAAAATGCACCTTAAAGGGGAATTTGTCAAGTATTTAATACTCTTATCAACATGGGAGTTGGAAACTATGATTGCTTTATGCAAATGTATGTATATGTTTATTATTGGAAAGCATTTAACAACACAAAACAATGACAGATATTGTCCATAAACCCTCACAGGTACTGCATTTAGCATAAAAAATCTGCTCAAATCATAACATGGCAAACTGCAGCCCAACAGGCAACAACAGCTGTCAGTGTGTCAGTGTGCTGACTTGACTATGACTTGCCCCAAACTGCATGTGGTTATCATAAGGTGGGCATGTCTGTAAAGGGGAGACTCGTGGGTACCCAGAGAACCCATTTACATTCACATATCTTGAGGTCAGAGGTCAAAAGACCCCTTTGAAAATGGCCATGCCAGTTTTTCCTCGACAAAATTATTATTATATATTATTTAGCATCCTTCGCGATAAGCTAGTGTGACATGGTTGGATTCATGAGGTTTTCTAGTTTCATTTGATGCCAGTATCTTCACTTAGCTTTCAAACTGAGCCCTCTACAACCTACAAATCAGAAGTTGCATTAAACAAATTAGTGGCGTTAAAACAAATTTGCGTGAACGCGTTATCGCGTTAACTTTGACAGACCTACTCTTAACACAATCCCATGCTGCTTCAGCAGGTGGACAGACCTGTCGTGTCTCAGTTGTGCTAAAATGATTCTTTCCAAGCATTTGACACATTGAAATTCAAAACGACATTTGATGCCAACCCTTAGTCTTGTATTTGTATGGAAGCATTAAATCCACACCCCAATAGTAACTGTAAGTGATGTCGGCTCAATCTAGCTCAGAAGACACAGAAGAAGGTAAGAGAGGGGCGATCCGGTCTATTGTCCCAGGATCAAATGTTTCCTGAACAGAATGGGTTATTAAAAATAGATGGATCACTGTTATCTGGCTCTTCTCCCCTTTCTCCTAACTTTCTATTCCTTCTGTCCAGAGTCTGCCAGGCAGTATCGACAAAGCAGTAGCCTATCTGGAAAGACGTCTGCCCAACCTGACCAACCCGTATGCTGTTGCTATGACGTCATATGCTCTGGCCAATGAAAACAAACTGAACCGCGAGATCCTCTACAGGTTTGCCTCCCCAGGTATTTCTGTAACATTAAATATTCCAAGATGATGTCTTGGGGAATTGTTAGTAAACTGAGCTTGTTCCAGGTAGAGCATACAGTAGTAATAAACAAATATATTTGTGTGTCTTCCTCAGCGTTGTCCCACTGGCCGACACCTAAGGGGCATGTTTACACACTGGAGGCCACAGCTTACGCTCTCCTCGCTCTGGTCAAGGCCAAGGTGAGCATGTGCCACATGTGTGCATTTCACCAGGATGTCCTGCTACAGAAAACATACAACTGAGTCCTCATCCATGCTGCCTCACTAACAGGGTAGAGGGTTTGGAAACAAAGTCAATGAAGCAATGAAATGTTGCTTACAGTAGCTTTTACACTTTTTAAATAACCATATTTGGCAAACATTATTGACCTTTTACACTACTACTACCACTTCACAGAGCACTTCATGATTATCTCGATAGGTATTTGAAGGCATTCTTTTCTGCCTCACTTGCAATGAATTAGTTATGACATAGTTATAAAAACAAAGGACTGATTTGAACATCCTGCAAGGCATAATCACACAATAATAACACACATTTGACAAAAACAGATTATTTGTGATTGATTGCTTTTATCAGGCAAGTTTCAAGTAGCTGCTGTTTGATGGTGCCATAATAGGGAAAAAATGATTTAGAAACTCTATGGTAGATTTTGGAAACTTACAGGTTACAATCTAAAATGTAACTGTACCAGAATCAGGAGTTCTCTCTATTTTCACTAAAGCTGTTTTATAAATGCAAATGCACAGTTAACCACAGACAATTTCAACCATTTGCTTGCCTTCTGTTAATAAAGGCCTATAAAGACGCCAGACCTATTGTGAGATGGTTCAACCAACAGCAGAAGGTGGGCGGAGGCTATGGATCAACTCAGGTAACACAGACCCTTCTCTCCATCTTATGTTTACTTATAACCTGTTTACTGTATGTCTAAGTCTTGTTTTCTCCCCCTCACTCGTTTTCTCTCTAGGCTACCATAATAGTGTACCAGGCTATAGCAGAGTACTGGTCCAGTGCTAGAGAACCAGAGTATGATCTGAATGTGGACATCTTGTTGCCGGGCAGGTCAAGGCCTTACAAGTACAACTTCAACATCAACAACCACTACGCCACCAGAACATCTAAAGTGAGCGCACACACAAACAGACTCCCAGTGGTTCATTAACATCATCAGTCCTGTTGTTTTCTGTATGTTTCTTCTGCTGATCCCTGACTGTGTGTGTGTGTGTGTTTGTGTGCGTATTTAAATTCCCACAGATCAAGGATATAAACCAGAACGTGAAAGTGACCGCCACGGGTTCAGGAGAAGCAACGGTGACAGTAAGTACAATATATTTTTATATTCTTCTATATATTTATCATCTGTTGATTACTGATGTGTGCTTTTTGAATCTCAGATACAACCAAATACATTTTTATACTAGACAGATGTCTATTAGTTCATCACATATTAAGATGCACTTTTGTCTATGTGACAGATGGTGTCGCTGTATTACGCTATGCCTAAAGAAAAGGAGAGTGACTGTCAGAAGTTTAACATGTCAGTGCAGCTCCTCCCAGGTAATTTGGTGCCCTCCTCCTCTTCCTGTTTATTTTTCTTCATTTGTTGTCATTTTATCCGTTTGTTTCTGTCAAGTAATTTATGGGAAAAGACTCAACTAAATACTCAATTACTCAATACAATGTTTTGCTCCTGCAGAAAAAATTGAAGAGGATGAGAAGATATACAAGCTGAGAATAGAGGTTTTGTAAGTACAATCAAGAAGTCATCCTGACAAGTGTTACAGTAACATGGCTTTATACACAACATGTTCTAACCAGATATGGCCCTTACAACACTTCACTTCTTAACCTCTCTGTTTCCTCATCATTGTAAATTGTCCTGCCTTCTGTGTGCGATTTCCTCGAATTTGAGCTCATTTGAGCTGCTCATTCCCAATCATTTAACCCTCTGAGACCCACAATAGACCCATTTTTGTCTATTTTTGGGGGCTACAGGGGGTCTTTAGGGGGAGATAGCAGGTCAACAGTAGATGTCACATAGAAGTGGTGTACATCATCTGAAAGCTGGGAGCCTGAAGATTAGTTTGAGCTGCAGTTCACTGTTGTATTAGTCATAAATCAGAAATAAACATGATTTAATTCATTTATTGATTATTTAAATTAAATTGTGAAATTGTATGAGGGTTTAGAACATTATGATGGGCATCCCCACGCTCTGTTATGTCTCATAAGTTGTTGCAGCAATTTTTGGGTTGATACCATTTGTTACACAGATTTGGTGCTAAATTTAACCATTTTTTTACCCCTCGAGAACTGATAAAAATGATGAATAATCCCTCCAAAATACCACATTGAGACACCAAGACCTTGAGGAACACCACAGAAAAAGCCATTTGGTTTCAAAAACCTTTGACATCCTGAGATTTCTGCAAGAATTGCAGTTTTCAGTGATTGAAAGAAGCCCACTTATTGTCAATTTAGCTAGGAAAGCATTCCATCCTCTGAATGCTCTAGGTCTGTAGTTTGTGGTTGTAAAGTTCCATGAGGCTGTGATTATCCTAGAGGTCACCACAGGTCATTGTATACAGTGAGGTCAAGTTTCAAAAAATGGTCTCATTACAATGAAATGGCTACTATGGGGACTAACATCATCACACATGAATACAGTTGGATCATTGGATCCAAAAGAGATCCACATATGATATCTGTACCTTCACTCTAGCTCTAAAACTCAACTTGCTAGAGTCTCTGAAAGACAGGAAAGTCGGTCAGCATCGCCCGCGAGGGTTAAATTGTATTTGAAACATCATTCTTTCTCTCAATCTTCTTAATGCTGTTATTTAATTATTCTTCTGTCCGTTCTGTGTACAGGTATAAGGACATGGAGCACGATGCATCCATGTCAGTCTTGGATATTGGCTTGCTAACTGGCTTCACGGTTAACACAAAGGACCTGGACTTAGTAAGAACTTACAGATCCACTTATACCCACATACAGTTCACAAGTCAGTGTTTATGGTTCAGAGAAACAAAATGTTTTTTATGGTTTCGAAAGTTGTCTGACTGTGTGTGTTTGTGTGTAGTTGTCCAAAGGACATGCTCGCACTATTGCAAAATATGAGATGAACACAGTCCTGTCAGAAAGAGGCTCGCTCATCATCTACCTGGACAAGGTAAGACATCCCTGTTTCCTACCTCTATACTTTTCTCTCTGCCTTGTGCTTTGTGTATTTATCTCCATCTCACCTTTGTCCACAGGTTTCTCACACACGACCAGAGGAGATCACTTTTAGGCTCCATCAGAAGATGGAAGTGGGCGTCTTACAGCCAGCTGCTGTGTCTGTCTATGAATACTATGACCGTGAGTCTCAGACACACTTAGGACCATATGATGCCTTCATGTACTTTGCTGACAGTGGATGTCCGAGTAGATAACACCATGGTTAAGCAGGCATTATTACATTTTCAACGTATTTAATGTGCATTTTCTGATCACACATACCACAAATCTTTCTCTCCCATCGCAGAAACACATTGTGTGAAGTTCTACCATCCAGAGAGGAGAGCTGGACAGCTACTGCGGCTCTGTAGAGGGGATGAATGCACATGTGCTGAAGGTAAACAGGATGATTTCAAACTGACCTAATTTCTCTACTGTAAACAGAAAAACACAACACGACTTACAGCATGCAACCGTTTTCTCTCTCGCTGAGTTGTACTCCTTGTGATGGTGTGGTATACCACCAGTAAAGTGTTACATTTCAGATCTGGTGAAGGAGATGGTGGTGGAATTTGGTTTACAGTAACTCACCAGATTATAACGTAATCATTAGAATGTTCTGTCAGCGGCAACAAGCACCTGCAGGATCCTGTAGGATCAGAGCAGCAGTCGCTAAAGAATAACTCGCGAACATATTTAAATTGTGACTAAGATACAGCCGCACTCATCCATCAACTCATCCACACACACCTTTAATCAAGTCATTAGTTGTGTATTTACTTTGTGCCGATTGTGTATTTCCAGAGAACTGCAGTATGCAGAAGAAGGACAAAGTCAACAATGATCAGCGCACAGCTAAGGTCTGTGAGAGTACACGGATCAGCAAAATAGACTTTGGTAAGAGAGTGTAAATGCACTGTATTTATGCAGCACTTTAATCCCAAAAATGTATGTGTTTGTGTGAGTAAGAGATTGAGAGAATCGGTGATCAAGGGAGCTAACAATCTGCAACTTGTCTGTCCTCAGCGTACAAAGTGAGACTGGAAGAGTTTACAGACAGCTTGTCCACTGACATTTACACAGTGTGGGTCCTGGAAGTCATCAAAGAAGGTGAGTGTTTATCTTTGAACTGCCTAAAATGCACTACCCCCTGATGTTTCTAAGGTGCCTTAAAGGTGACGGTGACATAACAATTTGTCTTGTCTGCCTCTTTCTGACATTTCATGGGCACATTGAATCTCAATGCTGTTTCCAGTCAGACAGAAACATGATTGATTGATGACTGATGAATGGTCATTTAAAGGAAAAGTTCAACATTTGGAGAAATGTGCTTATTTGCTTTCTTGCAGAGAGTTAGATGAGTGAGAAGACTGGTACCACTCACATGTTTGTAGGCCAAGTATAAAGCTACCACTAGCAGCCAGCCAAATTAGCTTGCCAGCAGACACTCCAGGAAGTTACTGGTCCTAGCCAAGTACAATAGTCCAGTACACCCCCTTAAAAGGTGAATTGTCATTTTTACGCTTACTTTTTTTGTACAGATTGTACAAGCAAAATTGGAGGTGCTGGTAGGTGTATTTTGTTACCTTTGGATAAAGCCAGGCTAACTGTTTCCAGTCTTCATGCTAAGCTCAGTTAGCTGGTTGTTGGCTGCATATTTACTATACATTCATGAGAGTGGTATCAATAACGGGCATTAATCTAACCCTCGGCAAGAAAGTGAACAAGCGTATTTCCCAAAATGTCCAACTATTGGCATGATTCCACTGTGGCACTGGGAGTATGTGAGAATACAGCACTAATATTTTGAACTGCACCTTTAGCTATGCTTTTAATCCTTACCTTTTCTCTGTTCTATATTTTAATTACAGGAAATTTTGATGTGGGTCCTCTGAATAAACTGCGCACATTCCTCAGTTATCTGCACTGCAGGGAATCTTTAGATCTGGAGACAGGCAAAACCTACCTTATCATGGGCTCATCCAAAGATATTCAGAGAGATGACCAACATCAATTGTAAGTTTGGTCTTTGTGTGAAAGTCAATGTGTGTGGTGGGTGCCTTTAAAGGATTTTTACTGTTTCACTGCTTTCTGTTACTAAATCAAGTTACTCTTTCTTGTACTCTAGTTTTGCGTTACTGTTGATAGAGTCATTAAATGTACAGAAGGAGGGAGGAGGCTTGTGTTTTGTTATGTTGCAGCGGGTTACAGATGGCTGGTCACATGAAGAACCAATGTGTGTTTCACTTTGCTCTCCTCAGATACCAGTATGTACTCGGTGAGAGAACCTGGATCGAGTACTGGCCCATAGAAGCAGAGTGTCAAACTGAGGAACACCGACCTACCTGTTTGGGCATGGAGGAGATGGTCCAGCAATACCAATTCTTTGGATGTCAGCAGTAGTGAAACTCAAAGAAATAAAGTGTCAAATTGTTTTTATTTTGCATTGTTCTTATTATGTAAAACGTTCACTGCTTTGGGATATGAGGGCTTACAATGTTGCACTATGTTGATTAAAATGTAATTGTCTCAATCTCATTCTCTGTGTTTTATTCATTAACATTTGGTTAATGTTTGATTACTATTATGTTGGTTGCTGTATAGTAAACTTAAACTAAAGTTCAACTAGAAGTAGAAGTTTAACCCCCTGAGACCCGTGTGATCACAGGCAATCCTGACCGACTTTACTGTCTTTCAGAGGCTGTAGCAGGTTCAGTTTTAGAGCTAGAAGGTACAGATATCATATGAAACTAAAAAACCTAAGGAATCCATTGGTACCAACCATGTGATGCTAGCATGTTGGGGGAGGAGGCTCAGTAACTCTCCAAAATTGGCATGGCCATTTTCAAAGGAGTCCCTTGACCTCTGACCTCAAGATATGTGAATGTAAATGGGTTCTATGGGTACCCACGAGTCTCCCCTTTACAGACATGCCCACTTTATGATAATCACATGCAGTTTGGGGCAAAAACATGCAGTTTTTTGCATGCAGTATAAATGTGTTATTTTTGCCTATTCCAAAATGGTATTTGAATATTTCTGCATACTGGGGTCCCTAAACAGTCTTTGAATTACATAAATTGGGTATGACTGTAAGGCTGAGACTCTTGTGGATCAAATGAGCCCAACTGTATTCATGTTTGATGATGTTAGTCCTCATAGTAGCCATTTCATATAGTGAGACCATTTTTTTTAAACTTGACCTCAGTGTATAAAATGACCCGTGGTGACCTCTAGGGTAATCACAGTCTCATGAAACTTTACAGCCACAAACTAGAGACCTAGAGCATTCAGAGGATGGATGTCTTTCCTAGCTTTATTGACAATAAGGAAGTTTCTGAGCCGTTTCCAGAACAGAAGTGCTCGCCATCCAATCGTAGAAAAATCCAATTCATGCAGAAATCTCAAAATGTCAAGAGTTTTTCATACCAAATGTGGTATGGTGTTCCTCAAGGTCTCGGTGTCTTAATGTTGTAATTTGGAGGGATTTTTGGTCATTTTAATCAAATCTGCTCTTGAAACTCCCAAAAAAACCCTGCTAGATACTTTGCCCATGCAGAAATTACTCAACCTGACTTTCACCCGACTAGTTGTCTGTGTGCATGTTCAATATGTTTGTTTATGTTTACACTGATTCAGCAGTCTCAGAATAAGAAGTATAAGTGACTCAAACAAGAAAACAAAGGCGTCACATTAGAAAACATTAAAAGCTGTTTATCTATAATTTTTCAGTGACCTGTTCATTCGACTGTATGCTGAGAAGTTAGTCAACGATGTTAATGTGGTCCGGGCCCAACAGCAAGGCCGCAACTTAAGATACTAGTTACATTTAACTATGAATGATTTTACTTGGAGCCGACAACAGTCCTAGGAAATACTTAGAGCCTAGGACTATGATAGATTCAGGTTCTTTTAAAATCAGGTGGATTTAAAAACCAGACAGAAGTCTATAGTCAAATTAAAACCAGATTCATTATAATTAAAATAACATGGGTCTAAATGAATGATCAATTTAAAGGCTAAAATGAATAAAATGCTACTAGCAGCAAGGTTAAAACCCTATAAAAAGTCCAGTCCAATCCAGCGATCCAGTGTATTCCAGTCCGGCTCTTTAATCCAGTCCATTTTAGCGGTCAAGTCCAGTGGCTCACCGTGTCCGTGTTTTGGCTCCTCCCTTACTCCTACCATAAGGTCTTCGTCCGAAGCTGTGAAATAACAGAGACACCAGGACCAGTAGTGTGTTCCTCACTGCTTGGCTATCACCAACTCCAGCTACGAGCTTTCCTGGCCTGTCTCAGTGTGTCCGCCACTCAAATGTACCAAAGGGTAATTACTATTTCTCTGGGCGGCAGGAGACCAACTGCCGACCAACGGTCTGAGTGGAGCTGCGTTGACGGACACGGTCTGCTGCATGACGTCACACAGGAACTCGCTGGTCACTGGGCTGGTAGGTAGTAGTCTTCAGGAGATCCGTTGGTAGGTAGTAGTCTTCAGGAGAGCCGTTGGTAGGTAGTATTCTTCAGGAGAGCCGTTGGTAGGTAGTAGTCTTCAGGAGAGCCGTTGGTAGGTAGTAGTCTTCAGGAGAGCCGTTGGTAGGTAGTAGTCTTCAGGAGAGCCGTTGGTAGGTAGTAGTCTTCAGGAGAGCAGTTGGTAGATAGTAGTCGTCAGGAGAGCCGTTGGTAGGTAGTAGTCTTCAGGAGAACCGTTGGTAGGTAATAGTCGTCAGGAGAGCCGTTGGTAGGTAGTAGTCTTCAGGAGTGCCGTTGGTAGGTAGTAGTCGTCAGGAGAGCCGTTGGTAGGTAGTAGTCTTCAGGAGAGCCGTTGGTAGGTAGTAGTCGTCAGGAGAGCCGTTGGTAAGTAGTAGTCTTCAAGAGAGCCGTTGGTAGGTAGTAGCCTTCAGGAGAGCCGTTGGTAGGTAGTAGCCTTCAGGAGAGCCGTTGGTAGGTAGTAGCCTTCAGGAAAGCCGTTGATAGGTAGTAGTCGTCAGGAGAGCCGTTGGTAGGTAGTAGCCTTCAGGAGAGCCGTTGGTAGGTAGTAGTCGTCAGGAGAGCCGTTGGTAGGTTGTAGCCGTCAGGAGAGCCGTTGGTAGGTAGTAGCCTTCAGTAGAGCCGTTGGTAGGTTGTAGCCGTCAGGAGAGCCGTTGGTAGGTAGTAGTCTTCAGGAGAGCCGTTGGTAGGTAGTAGCCTTCAGGAGAGCCGTTGGTAGGTAGTAGCCGTCAGGAGAGCTGTTGGTAGGTTGTAGTCTTCAGGAGAGCCGTTGGTAGGTAGTAGCCTTCAGGAGAGCCGTTGGTAGGTATAGCCTTCAGGAGAGCCGTTGGTAGGTAGTAGTCAGTATAATGTTTGTAACTTTTTACAGGTATAAATCTACCGGGCCGGTATCCCATACGCCCTGGCATATGCGCGCTCGCATGTGGCCAGAGTCTCTCCTCCTCTGCCTGCTTGCCTTCAATCACACAGCGTTCTCGCTGTCTCGCTCCACCTCCACACGTTCATGCGCGCTCACTGCACACTGCAGAATAGTTAATAGCTCTGATAATATCTAGTGAATGTACAGTTGACGTTTGTGCAGAAATAACTGCTGCAGCTCCTCCAGACCAACAGAGGTGCCCGTGTCTAGTGAAGTGACGGGGCTCCGCAGCGAGAAATGTTATCGCCTCTGACTGGGTGCAGGTGTCTCCCTGCAGGTGCAGTCGGGAGGCTGAAGCAGGAAAAGCCAACACTAGGATTAGCAGTGATTCATGGAGAGACCTTCGTCTGGTCAGCTCGGCGTGAGCCCGACGCTGACTTTCGTTGACTTAACGGCCACAGGTGTCGCTGTTAACAAGCAATTCTGAAGGTTACAAATAGTCCCTTTAAAAGGTCGGTGCACCTACAACACAACATGCAGGGATAAAACATGCAAAATAATTTAGAATAAAAACAACTATAAAACATGCAAAATAGAATAAAAACAACCAGAAAAAACATGCAGCATGAACAAGGCATTTTTGACCATGTCATATAAACCCCTCATTGATTTTCTGTTGTTTATCTTTTTCCTCAGATCAGAGCTTATCGGAATTCAACGGTTTCTCAACTGCTGCTGGGAAGTCGTGTTTGTTTGTGGGGTGCAAGAGGAGGGGTGAGAGTGGATAAAAAGAGGGTGCTGCACAGCGACAGGCTACATTGACAGCGGATCAGGATCAGTTGAGGATGACTCTGCTGTGGCTGCTGGCCTCTGTGGCCTTTGTCTCCCTGACTTCTCTAGCTGATGGAGCTGCATTGTAAGTAGACCAGCCTATACCTTTACCCCGTGCTTGAATTAATTGACAAAAGAAAACAGAGCTAAAATATACAGTTTGTTTGTTGATCTTCATAATATTCACATTGTTATTGGTTAAACTGTAATGGGAGCAACAACAATACTTGAGGTCCTCTGTATTTATATTACATTTAAAGTGTATGGATACAGATATTGTGTGTCTTACATAATGAGGGGCTGTAGTCCAGTTTGCACTTTGTGTCACAAGGTAATGTGGAGTTTCAAATGATGCCAGTAAATTGGCCTATATTTTGTTGAGAGTTTGCACAACGATGCATTACGCCAGACAGAGCAAGAGTCTAGAGCCATGATGAAATGTTTTGTTGATCCAGTGCTGGATCTTCATCAAGGTAATCAATAGATTACTTATTGTATGTCCATGCCGGAGCTCATGGTCCTGAGAGCACATAGGGGGGTGGCAAGATAAACCTGAGTGGTCAGAAGACAAAAAATAACATTTCTGATGCACAAAATTAGGTTTATTTTTCAGACTTCTGCTTTTGAAATACTGAGAAGGTCCCCCTCTTCGAGCACACAAAAATCTCACCAAAAAAAAGTCACACTCATGCCCTCGGTAAGGCCAAAACCTGACGAGAGGTAACAAGCACATTCATTTTAAAGAGTCATACACAAAAAAAAGTTTGTGAATCACTTCTCTAAGAGATCCACTCTTAAAACCTTTGGACAAATAAACACATAAACCTGTAAATCAGGTGTTTAAACAGTGATAACCCTCCATTATTATCTCCGCCAGACGTAAGCCTGTTGGGAGATCATGTGTTTGGTCGTGTGTGTGCGTGTACCTGTCTGTTTGTCCACGGCTAATCTTGTATACTACTGGACCCATCAGCCTAATATTTTTTTTTTCTCATTTATGACTTTGTGGTCAAGGACCTCTCATAGTTGCAGTGATTCAAAATTTGTAAAAAATATTTCATTGACTATTTTATACCATGATTGAAGGCATTTCCGGCAAACGGCTAGGCTAAAAACAAGCCTTATCTTAGTCTGTTGCCGGCCACATTTTGACCTTTGTCGTAGCTGAAAAACTGACATCCACAGAAATGTTTGGTCTCATTTTGAACCGGAGTATATGCAGATTAATTCCATACCTGATATGTTATGATCCACTAAAGTTAGGCACGATACATGATGAATAAATCCCTGTTTTTGTTATCTTCCCCGCCATCTTGACCGTAAGGGAACCGGGAGGGACAATAGTGAGATCCAATTTCTTTGTTTGGGAGGGGAGAGGGAGACACACCTGGCGAAGATCTGCACTCTACTGAGTGCACTTTTTCCGACATGTGTGTCTTATAGTGCCTTAAATGCATAAAAAAACATGTTTGTCAGTACCTAAACAGCATGTGGTTCTTTCTGCACAGTGACTACACATTAATCTTCCTCTCTCATCGCTACTCTGCAGGCAGGTGATGTCTGCCCCCAACTTGTTGCGGGTAGGAACAGCAGAAAACATCTTTGTGGAGTGTCAAGACTGCTCCGGTGCAAACATCCCGGTCGAAATCAGCGTGAGGAACCATCCAACCAAAAACAAAAGGCTGGCATTCACACCTGTGACACTTACCAGTGCAAACAACTTCCAGGCGCTCGGACAAATAACGGTAAATGAAATACTGTCACTGTATATGTTACTGTTACTTGGCTTCATTTTCTAACATGGCCACAAAGAATCTAGAAATGAATCCAGAAAAGCACATGATGTAGGTTACCCCTCCCTGCTCCTCATGCGCTGCTCATGTCTCTTCATACTGGTTTCAGATCCCTGCTGGAGACTTCAGCAAGGATCCCAACATGAAGCAGTATGTGTACCTGCAAGCTCAGTTCCCTGACCGGCTGCTGGAGAAAGTGGTCTTAGTGTCCTTCCAGTCCGGGTACATCTTCATCCAGACTGACAAGACTCTCTACACCCCCAACAGCAACGGTGAGTTTTTTTTTACATCAGTGCTGAAAAACACGCCTAATGTCTTTACATGGCTTTTTTTTCCAAATTGAATGATTGTACTGTAAATTACAGTAAATGAACCCTTCCTTACACACAAGTGGAAATGGCATAAAGTCAAAAAAGTTGTTTAACAGTCACATGACTCAAAATAGATACACCTTCCTTCAACCTTCAGCAGCAAAATTAACCTCTTCCCTTCTCTGTGTCAGTTCATTACAGGATGTTTGCACCATCGAGATTGTGGTATTGTATTTTACTTTTGATAAGCACAGAATTTAATGTAATATTATACAATCAGCTGTGACTGGGAGCAGGAAGCCTCTTGATGAGGTGATATCACAAATGCTTAACAGTAGATAAGTTTGCTGCAAATGACCAAAATAACCAAAACACATCCACTGAACCTTGTGTCTGTTTTGTGTCTAGTAACACCTGTCCTACCACTTACTGTTAAAATAAATGCATGCCTCCCTCTAGTGGTTGAGTTGCACATTGAAGACAGTCTCTTCTTTCTTAGATTGTAGATAAAGGACAAACATAAAATGTAGCATGGATTTAATAAATTAATTTGTAAACTGGCACTGCTCTCTGTTAATGATTGTTCAATGTTGTTTATTTTTAGACCCCTGAAGGCATCATTTTACCAATTGATCCAGTCTCTTTGAAATCAGGGATGCACACTGGAGATTTTCAACTCGCTGAAATTGTCAGGTTAGTATTTTATCTTATTTAAATAAAATTGTCCACATTGTATCTCTTTACATTTTGTTGTTTAGTGAAATTGCATTTCAACATCAGTAACGTGAATTCAATTCAAAATATGAATACCTAGAATCTTTTAAGATTATGCATAGGCTATTTTACCATGTTTATGTTGTGTTTTCTACAATTAATTTCCATGTTTGTAATTTAGTGTTTGGACAACAACTTAAAAAAAATAATAGCCTACAGTGTATGAAGTGTGGAGACCCTTACAAAAAAGAAGTTTGTTCAAGTGTGCTATTACTATACTTCTTTTAAACTTTAAAAAGAGAGCATGCTTTCAGTTTACTTTTAATGTAATTATCAGAGATATACTTCACAAAATTATACTTAAGAATCCTTAGCTTATACAGACAGTAGTATAGAAATATACTTGGCAAGTATACAGAAAAGTCCAAGAATTCTTGGAAATACTGAAAAGTATACAGAAAAGTGTATATATATATATACATATATATAAATATATATATATGTATATATATATATTTGCAGTAAAAACTATTAAACTAGTAGTTTGCCCCTGTTTCCAGTCTTTATGCTAAGCTAAGCTAACTGGCTGCTGGCTCTACCTTCATATTGAGCATACAGACATGAGAGTGGCAATAATCTTCTCATCTAAACTAAATGTTAAACTATTCCTTAAAGTTGTAGGGCAATTTATCTATTAAGATTTAAATATGAATTATAAATGGACAGACAAAACAGAAATGCATTTAATCCCTATGAACTATGAACTAAAACCAATCGGCCTAAAAAGACATAAAACAAAGGTACTGCATCCGTTCTATCTAATGCAAAGCCAACCTGAAACCTTTGAACCTTTTCTTCTAAACTTCAGAGTTTCTGTTGTTCTCTATAAATGTTAAGTTCTTTGCAGCAGATCATTTGTGTAGGCCTATATCTCAATTTGTGTGACATAATAACTTCACGAAGTCCGAAGTCTAATTCCTGTTACCTTCAGTTTCTAAATTAATATATACAGTATATATTTTTTTGTTTGATTATTGAAATATATGTTTGTGTATGTGTTTAGTCCCGGACTGTGGAAGGTGGTGACGAAGTTCCACAGCAACCCACAGCAGAGCTTTTCTGCAGAGTTCGGGGTCAAAGAATATGGTGAGTCCTTCATTATCTTTACTTTTATTTAAATGTTATATAAACCTACAACATTCACTTATTCTTTACTGGACTGGACACAGAATAAAATGTTTTCAATTTTCCAGTGCTGCCCAGTTTTGAGGTTAAACTGACGCCGGTGAGCCCCTTCTTCTACGTGGACAGTGACGCCCTCACCGTCAACATCAAAGCTACGTAAGTGAAGGTTCTGTGTCTTTAAAGACCAGGTTTTATAGGTAGATTGATTGGAGGAGAAAATAAAGAGTGTTGTTCAGAAGTTGTGTTGGGGCTCTTGCTATTTTAGTTTGTTAGCCATTTGTTGTTTGTTTGTTTTTAATTGTCCTGTTTTGCTTCATTGTGGCTTAAACATGTCTCCCTCTTGTGGATTTAGGTATCTGTTTGGTGAAGAGGTGGATGGGACGGCCTACGTGGTGTTTGGGGTTATGCAAGACGGTCAAAAGAGGAGCTTTCCAGGTTCTCTTCAGAGAGTACAGGTGAACATATTCTTACACTTTTGATGTATTTTTATATGTTTTGTAAAACTTATCTTTCAGAGGCTGTGGTAGGTTCAGTTTTAGAGCTAGAAGGTACAGATATATGAAACTAGAAAACCTAAGGAATCCATTGGTACCAACCATGTCATGGTAGCATGTTGGGGTAGGAGGCTCAGTAATGCTCCAAAGTTAGGCTAAATTTTGGCATAGCGTTTTTCAAAGGGGTCCCTTGACCTCTGACCTCAAGATTTGTGAATGTAAATGGGTTCTCTGGGTACCCACGAGTCTCCCCTTTACAGACATGCCCACTTTATGATAATCACATGCAGTTTGGGGCAAGAACGAAACACTTATTTTTGCCTATTCTAAAATGATGTGCTTGACTATTTCTCTATACTGGGGTCCCTAAACAGTCCTGGAATTACATAAATTGGGTATCACTGTAAAGCTGAGATTCTTGTGGATCCAATGAGCCCAACTGTATTCATGTGTGATGATGTTAGTCCCCATAGTAGCCATTTCATTGTAGTGAGACCATTTTTTAAAACTTGACCTCACTTTATAAAGTGACCTGTGGTGACCTCTAGGATAATCACAGTCTCATGAAACTTTACAACCACAAAAGTGCAATTCTTGAAGAAATCTCAAAATGTCAAACGTTTTTGATACCAAATTACAGCATGGCTTTTTCTATGGTGTTCCTCAAGGTCTTGGTGTCTTAATGTGGTATTTTGGAGGGATTATTTATCATTTTCATCAATTCTCAAGTGGTAAAAAATGGTTAAATTTAGCACTAAATCTGTGTAACAAATGGTATGGACAAACTTAATGGGAATGGCCATTATAATGTTCTAAGCCGTTATACACTTTCACAATTTTATTTTAATTAATTAATTCATGTTTATATCTGGTTTATGACTAGAACAACTTGACACACAGTGCTGAGCTGCATCTCAAATTAATCTTCAGGTTCCCAGCTTTCAGATGATGTACACCACTTCTATGTGACATCTACTGTTGACCTGCTATCTCCCCCTAAAGACCCCCTGTAGCCCCCTAAAATAGACAAAAACGGGTCTATTGTGGTTCTCAGAGGACAGCAGTAAAGTACCTGAACGACTAACTGTATCACTGTACCACTATACTGTATTTCAAGATGCATTATTATATTATGTCTCATTAGGTCCAGAGAGGTAGTGGAGAGGTCACACTGAAGAAAGAGCACATCACACAGACCTTCCCAAACATCGACGACCTGGTGGGGAATTCCATATTTGTATCTGTCAGTGTGCTGACGGAGAGCGGTAAGAAAGGAAGACTGTGTGTTTGGGCCTGCTCAGTATATTTGAAAAAAGAAAATACAGAAAGTTTTTCTGGATTGTGAACAGATTAAAAAACAAACTCTTTTAAGTTTGTGTGTGAATGTGTTTGTGTTTCTGCATCAACTCACAGGTAGTGAAATGATGTAGGCAGAGTTGAGAAGTATCCAGATTGTCACATCACCTTACACCATCCACTTCAAGAAAACCCCAAAATATTTCAAACCAGGAATGTCCTTCGATGTTGCGGTCAGTACACTTGTTTACATTTACATAAACTGACAGCATATGTATGGCTTATGGCTTGGTACTTCCTGGCAACAAACAAAACATGTTCTCAGACATAGAGGGGGATTATAAGAGGAAATTTATTTAAAAACAAACATTATGTTTGTACTACAATTAGTGGGGTGAATATATGAAATGTTATAGATGAAGAAATTTAGCAAAGTAAAATTATAAATCCATTCAAGAAGATGTATAACATGTTTTTGAGAGGTACAGGGATGAGGAAGGGGCCTTGTCTCTCTCGGGACTGTGAAGCTCATTGTTGATGTTGTTGTTATTGTTTTTTTATATTAAGATGATTATTTATGTGTATATGTGATAAACATTAAGTTCATTGGTAAAGTTATAGAAAGGAGTAGGACCATATATAAGTGTTTACTTATTTTTAACCTATATTTATTTATTTTATTTATTTAGAATTTACTGTATATGTTTACTGTTATTTTATTGGTTATTCTTATTATTTGTTACATGTTCGAAATAAATCAATGGCTATATTTCTAAATCCTTCACTGAAAACATTTCATAACTGAAATATAGTTACTCTTTGAAAACACAAATGGCAGTATGTCCTAAATATAAAAGTCTCATAATGTTTATTATGATATAAAGGCAGATATGTGAGATTCCAGAGAAAAAGAGAAATTCATCCATCAACAGTTTGGGTCGCCATAAACTACCTGAGTCTTAAACTTTGTGCACAGCACTAAAAACTAATCTAATAACATGAGTTTGACCTTAATAAGGTGTGTTTTAATAAGGCAGTTGGATGTTTTCTGATTGTTCAGCTGTTTGTGTCTCTGATGGCAGGTTGAAGTTGTGAATCCTGACGGCACTCCGGCACAAGGTGTTACAGTGGTGATCGATCCAGGACAGATGCAGGACGACACCGCCGCTAATGGCATGGCGAGGCTTACCATCAATACAGTGGCAGGGGAACCAACACTGACAATCACCGTAAGTCTCTGAAATCTTTTACCCTTTTTGCATTATAGCCCAAATGGCCACTTAAACCTCCATTAATCATCTATCCATTATCTGTAACCTATTATCCTATTCGGAGGATACACCCCTGGACAGGTCGCCAGACTATCACAGAGCTGACACATAGAGACAGACAACCATTCACGCTCATATTCACACCTATGGCCAATTTAGAGTCAACAATTAAACCAACCTGCTTGTCTTTGGACTGTGGGAGGAAACCGGAGAACCCGGAGAAAACCCACGCTAAACTCCACACAGAAGCCTGAATCAAACCTGCTTGCTGTGAGGCGACAGTGCTAACCACTGCACCACCGTTCAGCCCCTACATTAATCAGCATTTTTGATATTCACTTGAAGAGGTGAAATCAGCAGAGCTATCACCCAGCTCCTTGTTTTGGTTCTGCTGCTCACACATTTACTGTACAGTATGTGAATGGTGAACTTCATCCTGTCAGTGTTATGTCTTTTGGTCATTCTATTTAGCAATTTCATATTGCTAGGCAAAACTATGGCAGGCAAAAGCCTCAATAAGTTAAGATAGGATAGACATGGGACTTTTCAAGTATTATTTATTAAACTGTGTGTGTATGCTTACCTGTGTGTGTCTTTAATTGCAGGCAAAGACCAATGATCCTCGTTTATCACCTGATAGGCAAGCATCAGCCAGCATGTCTGCTCTCCCATATACCACTAAAAGCAACAACTACATCCACATAGGTAAGTTACATCTTGAAATTACATCAGATGATTAAAAACAAAGGTGGTGGCAGTTGCAAAGTATGCACCATGCGCTAAATCTTTTCTGTGTTCAGCACTCATCACAACATGTCACATTTGCAGATTTGGATGCAGCTGAGCTGGACCTAGGACACAAACTGAAAATCAAACTCATCCTCACCTGGCAGGAAAATCACGAGAATGACATCACATACCTGGTGAGAGGTGTTTTACACCTGTGCTTGTGTGCACTTATGTAACTCTTTTTGTTGCGTCCCACGACTCATGTGTGATAAGTGCTGATGTATAAATCTGTGTCCCTAGATCCTGAGCAGAGGTCAGCTGGTGAAAAGTGGCCGTTACAGGACAAGAGGTCAAGTACAGATTACCCTGAGACTTCTCATTACCAAAGAAATGCTGCCATCGTTCCGCATTATAGCCTACTACCATACAAATGACAATGAATTGGTATCAGACTCTGTTTGGGTGGATGTCAAGGACTCCTGCATGGGCTCGGTGAGTCATAAAGCACAGATGTAACGAAAAGGCAAACAAGACACCCATGCACAACCTGATAAAGTTATTTGTATACTTCTCTGATATGTTTTTATGTATGAAACAAATTCAAAACTGCACGTCTCATTCACTGATTCACATTTAGCTGAGGTTGGAATCATCTACACCTAGACAATCCTATGAGCCTCGCAAGATGTTTGGTCTGAAGGTCACAGGAGATCCAGAGGCCACAGTGGGATTGGTGGCAGTTGACAAAGGCGTCTACGTCCTAAACAACAAGCACCGCCTCACCCAGAAAAAGGTAATTTCTTTATTTCATAATTATCTTTGAGAATATTTGAAATGGCTTAAATTCAAAAAGCTATGTTTAAAAAGAATTCACACGTTAACTGTCAATTTTGTTAGCTTTTGGATTCAAATAATATCCGGTGTAAGTTTGTCCTGCAGCAAATACATTGCATGAGTAAATGTGTCTCATTCCTACCTGCTCAGGTATGGGACATTGTCGAGAAGCACGACACAGGCTGCACACCAGGTGGAGGGAAGGACGGTATGGGTGTGTTCTACGATGCCGGGCTGTTGTTTGAGTCCAACACGGCTTCTGGTACTCCCTACAGACAAGGTGACGCTACTTTACCCTCCCCTTCTCTGAACATGCCTCTCTTTAGTGTAAATCTTTTTATTAAATTTTTCAAAGTACATAGAGTCAAAACAACATACCAAACAACATAAGGTGCACAGCATATCAAACAAGTACATAAGTAACTAAAATACTAAAAAAACAAACATAAAAAAAAAAAAAAAAAGATTGTTCAAAGTAAACACATAACACTTTCTATCCATTGAGAATGCGTCGGTGGATTGTTGGATTTCCACTGTAATAGTATTAGCCTTCGCGCTAGGAGTGAGGAAAAAGCCAATGCATCAGCTTGAACCAATGACAGTGAGACTTCTGGAGGAGCTACCCCAAATATCGCAATTGTTTGGTCTGGCTGTATTGATCCGTTCAATTGCAAACCGCCAAACTTTATCTGAAATATCAGCTCCAAAGTCTTTACCCCATTGTTCCCTGAGATGGTTCAGTGAAGGCGATGCCACCCTTTGAATTTCACTGTACAGTCTAGATATCAGACCACGTTCAAGAGGATCCAAATCTAAAAATTCCTCAATCCAAACATCTATCGGGCGAGATGGGAAGAAAACAAAAAGCTTTCTGACAAGACTACGCACTTGCAAATACCTGAAAAAATTAGATTTAGGTATGTCATGTTCTCTAACAATGTGCTCAAAAGACATAAAGTTATTATTTTGAAAAAGATCCCTTATACATCGTAGCCCCTTCCTGAACCATAACTGGAATGCAGAGTCTATTAATGAAGGTGGAAATAGCCCATTAGACATGATAGGTAGCAAAGTGAGCGCCTGTTTATGTTTAAAATGTGACCTAAACTGGGACCATATTTTCAGTGAGCCATTTACAATGGGGTTGACTGTCTGCCTTTTTTTGCTGAGAGGTAGTGGTGCACAAGCATTGATGGTAAGGATACTGGATTGCAAACAAATTGTTCCATCTCAGCCCATAATAGTCCTGTGCCCTCATAGAAATTTGATACCCAGTGAATAACTTTATGAGTGTTGGAAGCCCAATAATAATGCAGAAAATTTGGCAGTGCCAGTCCCCCCACATCCTTCGGTCTCTCTAGATATGCTTTTCTAATTCTAGGAATGTTTTTGTTCAAAATAAAGGAAGATATGCATTTATCCAAACTCTTAAAAAAAGATTTTGGAATAAACACAGGAACATTCTGAAACAGGAAGAGAAGTCTAAGTAGAATGGTCATCTTGACGGAATTTACCCTACCCGCTAGGGAAATAGGTAGCAATGACCATTGGTTTAAGTCTTGTTTGGCTTTCTCTAATGCTGGCAACATATTACATTTGAACAAGTCCTTATATTTACATGTCACTGAAACACCCAAGTATGTGAATTTGTCTCTAGCTACTTTAAATGGGAACCGGTCAAAATCGAACTGCTGTACATGATCATTTATTGGAAATATTATACTTTTGGAAAGATTTATTTTATAACCTGATATTTTCCCAAATTTGGATATAATGTCCAGGGCTTTAGGGATTGATGTCTCGGGTTCGGAGATATAAAGAATAAGATCATCCGCATACAATGATACTTTATGGGTGTGGTCACCCCTGTTTATACCCATCAAGTTTACCTCTTGTCTTATTGCTATGGCTAAGGGCTCTATGGCTATATTAAACAAGAGTGGGGACAACGGACAGCCCTGTCTAGTACCCCTGTAAAGAGGAAAATAGTCTGATATAATCTTGTTAGTTCGGATACACGCTTTTGGAGAGCTAAATTTGACCCTGATCCAAGAGCAGAAAGTGGGACCAAAACGAAACTTGTTCAAAACTGCAAAGGGATATTCATATTCAATGCGGTCAAAAGCTTTGTGGGCGTCGAGGGAGATTAGCACCTCTGGTTAGGGCGGTCCATTAGGGGAGTAGAATATGTTAAAGAGTCTACGTAAATTACCGGAGATAAACCCTGACTGGTCGGGATGAATTATAGAGTGAATGACGGAGTCAAGTCTTGATGCAAGGGCTTTAGTTAAGATCTTATAGTCGTTTGAGAGTAAACTTAAAGGCCGATATGAGTCACATTTCAAACTTCAAAACTGAAATTATGGCTTGTGTCATGGTGGGTGGTAATAACTTCTTTTCAAGTACTTCTGCAAACACATCTCTCAAAATGGGGATCAATTTAAGTGCACATTTTTTATAAAAATCAATGGGAAACCCATCGGGTCCGGGGACTTTTCCACTTTTCATTCCTATAATTGCAAGCTCAATTTCCCTAGCTGATAAAGGCTGTTCAAGATTTTCTTTTTTCTTTTCACTAATGGGAGGTAATTCTAGATTGTTAAGAAAAGTTTCGGTCTCTACTCCACCACAAGACTCTGACATATATAAATCCACATAAAATTTCTTAAATTGATTATTAATATCCAGTTGATTCGTGGTTATACCATGAGAGGTTTCTATCTCTGCTACGTATCCAGCTTCAGTAGATTGTCTTAACTGGTGGCTGAGTAATTTACTGGCTCTTTCTCCATATTCGTATTCCCTCTGCCTGGATTTTAGATACAGCTCCTCTTCTGACCCTGTAGTTAATATATCAAGTTCTGTTTGTAATGCCACTCGTTCCATGTAGAGGTTAGTATGGGGATTCTGAGAGTGTTCTTGATCTACAGCATTTATTCTGGAGATGAGTTGATTGGTCCTTTCCACTCTTTTTTTATTCACATTAGCGTTATATGAAATTATCTGGCCCCGTAATAAGGCCTTCATTGCCTCCCAGAGGGTGTGTTTACTTATGTCTGGTGTCTAATTAGTCTCAAGGAAGAAATCTCTTTGCTTGGATATAAAAGACTCCATCTCTTTATCTGCCAGTAGCCTAGGGTTGAGCCTCCATACACGTCTTGATGGTATATTGTCTGTAAAATTAAGTTTCATAGAGACAGGGCTGTGGTCAGAAATAACTATGCATGTGTAATCGCAAGATCTTAGCAAGGGCAACATTCTCTTGTCTATGAAAATTAAATCGATTCTAGAATAAGTCTGGTGTGCTGTGGAAAAAAATGAATATTGCCTGGATGTTGGGTTTTTGTATTTCCATGCATTTACCATTCCATAAGTTTGTAAAAAATCATTCACACATCGGGCTGATCTGATCAGCGTCCCAGATAGAGATTTTGATCGATCTAAAACTGGATGTAATACACAGTTTAAATCTCCACCTACTATAAGCTGATGACTATCCGGGTCTGGGAGACATGCAAAGAGGTCACTAAAGAATTTCACGTTGTCCCAGTTGGGGGCGTATACATTTACCAACACTACAGGTACATTGAACAGCTTCCCCTGTACAATCACAAATCTCCCATCCTTGTCTGTAATTACTTTTGACTCTTCAAACACAACATCTCAATGTATAAGGATGGCTGTACCTCGGCTCTTTGCTGTAAATTTTGAATGAAACATTTTGGAAAAGCCACCTCTGAGTATTTTATTGTGGTCTTTTGGGAGGAGATAAGTTTCTTGTAAGTAAACTATCTCCGCTTTCTGTTTGGCGATGTAGGAAAATATTTTACTTCGTTTAATCGGATGGTTAAGACCACGACAGTTCCAACTCATCACAACAGTGTTATCTCTATCCACCATTCCTTGCTCTTTTTAAGTGTATCGCATTGTGGGCTCCCTGAGGTGCTGTGGTGGGGGGTGGGGGTTGGGTGGGGGTTGGGGTGGGGTACAGACATACCAAAAACAATAGTAATGATAATAACAACAACATACATATAACATTAGGCTGGCCTCCAAACGGGAGGCTGCCAGTAGCCTACCTCCAGCTACAACTCCTAACCTACTTCACAAGCAACTCCTCCAACAGGCTTGAGCTTCAACCAAAACTAATATTGAATATATTATCTAAAAAATTAATTTCTCTTTAACAAAGTTACTCTTATTATCCCGTAAACAGTCCCTTGAAGTAGCCTTTCCAAAATGCAAAACATAAGCAGTAATGGGAATTTCACCAAATTATCATCATTTTGGAGTACAAAACTCCCTAGCCAGGTGTCCCATCCATCACCTCACCTTATCTGTGGGTGGTATATCAATAAAACAGAAACAAACTGACTTATGATAGGATTATGCTTCTCACACTATTTTAAACATGCCAAAACCTCAATTAAAGAAACATAAGTGAGAAGGTTGAATTACAGCCTACCTTCATCTTGGAGTAGAAAACTTTCATCAAGAAAAAAAATAACAGGCTACTATCCAAGCTGTCCATCCATGTTAGACTAGCTGTATATCCATCTTTTGTCGCCTCGGTGTATGGCCATTTACATTACTCAAATGTAGTTCACTGTTATATAATGGCCAACATGTAGTACACCAATATCCATTCATTTTATGACTTTAGCTTCCCCTTCACAAACTCCATGGCTAATTTGGCGTCCTTGAAGCTCCGTCTGATCCCCTCCGTGGTCGTGATTCTCAGCTCCGCTGGGTAAAACAAGCCGTAGCGTACTCCGTCGAGACGCCGCAGCTCACCCCGCAGCTCGTTAAAGGCAGCCCATTGTTTGGTGATCCTCTGGGTGTAGTCGGGTTGGATACGTATTCTGTCACCATCTGGAGTAACAATCTTTTTTTTCTGTATGGCCGTCTTCATCAGCAACTCCCGTTCCTGAAAGTAGTGGCACCGCACTACCAGTGCTCTCGCTGGTTGGTCATCTCCCGGTCTTTCCCGTAAAGTACGGTGGGCCCGGTCCAACAGAGGAGCTTTATCCAGCCCGAGAGAGTCCATAAGCAGTTGTGAAACAAATTCTGGAATATGTTTTCCATCCTCTCGTCTCTCCTTCACACCGATTATGCGCAAGTTGCACCGGCGGGATCTAGCCTCCAAGTCCTCATTCTTCTGCTCCAGGCTGGTAACATCGCGTTCCAGCTGGGCCACCTCCTGTTGAAGGCAGGTTATAGCGTCTGAGTGTTCGTTCCCTGCTTCCTCCATATCGTGCCGTGGTCTTCATGTTTGACTGCTCCATCAAATTTTTAAATTCTCCTCTTAACTGTTCACACTGATTTCTGATCTCAGTGGCTTGAGTCTCTGCCTTCTCGTCAATTTTCGAGAGTAGCTCCACTTTCAGTGTCCTTATCTCACGGAGAATCGCCTCTTGGCCACTGCCAGCTTCTTCGCCCGTGCTCTCCTTGCTAGCTGCGGTCATGCTAGCTTCTTGTGTCTTGTGGCATGGTTCATCAAGCTCTAAACTAACGTTACAACACTGCTTCTAGTGCTATTTTATCTTTCCCCTTCACTTATAATTATACAGGAACACTTTACACTGGTCGAGAATGTATTTCTGCTTGGATAAATCAAGTTTAGTGAAGCGCTCAGCCTAACATGTCTTCACATGGTGTCGCTCAAACCGGAAGTCTGAACATGCCCCTCTTTAGGCTCAATGAAATATCTCTAATTTGGAGAAGTGGGCACATGGACCTTCATTCATCGCATAAAGTCAAATGCTTTTATATTAGTAGGGATCTAGTGGACAGTAGAAGAACTGCATCTTAAAGGTCTTTTCACCCAAATTACATTATTCTTGCTCCCCTTTGTTGGTATCTGGACATGCAGATAGTTTCAGAGACACTGTTTCTGAAATCACTTGTTGCTGTGTAGTTTTTTTAATTCTTCAGTGCTGCGAGCACCACAAACAGAGAGCCAGAATCTCACACATGTCTTAAACTTTGGGCACATAAAACCAACACTATACCACTTGGGGTAAGTGAGATAATTTGGTTGAACCGATGCTTTGAGGCATCTCCATATTAACATTAACACTGGTCACTGCCACATGAGCTGATCATGATCCCTCCTGTTTGTTAGGGCTTTTAAAAGATTTGTTTTTATTCTAATAAAGCATTTATACAATCTTTTAACATTTCAACAAATGAGGTGTGCAATTGTAGATCATATTTCCTCACACCCACACGCTGTCAATGTGTTCAACCAGATAAACCATCTCAGTCTGATTTTAAGAGTATCGCATCAACTAAACCACGCAAAACTCAAGTCTGGGTCCAATCTGTTAAAGATCTTGTCTGTGTTGCATTTTCAGAATTGAAATGTCCGGCCCCCAGCAGGAGGAAACGAGCTCTTACTGTAATGGATGTCACAACCAGCTTACGTAAGAACCACAGCTCTAAACTACCCAATAACCACATATTCAGTCACTCAGTTCAGGACTTTGGATTTTGACAATACTCATCTTTGCCATGTTATATATTAGTCTTTTCTTCCATTTCCCATTTATTTTTTTATTTTTTTTGTTTTTCCTTATTCAAATCCTAATTGTTATCTTATTCTTGTACTCCATATATTCTCACCTCTGTCCCTCCTCTACAACCCTCTTTCTTTCCAGTGAGTCAATATAACGACCAACTGCAGCGTGAATGTTGTTCGGAAGGCATGAGGCCTACCCTCCTCTCATACAGCTGTGAGAGGCGCGCCGAGTACATCCTTGATGGCGCAACCTGTGTCACTGCCTTCGTGCACTGCTGCAAGGAGATGGAAACCCAGCGATCTGAGAAGAAGGAGGATAGCCTCCTACTGGCTCGCAGTAAGAGACGGGGACAAGGGATGGGTGGTTACTATTCATGGTCGCACTTACGAAACAATGAAAATGATAACCTTTTGAATGACACTTTAGGTGAGGAGGATGACAACAGTTACATGGACAGCCATGAAATTATGTCTCGCACCCAGTTCCCTGAAAGTTGGCTGTGGTTAGATGTCCATCTGCCTGCTTGCCCTCAACAAACACCTAACTGGTGAGTAAACTGAAATATACACAGAAAAAATACACTGATAACTTCACACCGACACCACTAGGATTCAAAGGTACCTCTCAAAGTGTTGACGCTTTTCTTTGTTTCAGTGACACCACATCATTGACGAAAGATGTTCCTTTGCAAGACTCGATCACAACCTGGCAGTTCACTGGCATTAGTCTGTCAAAAACTCACGGTGAGGATTCAGTGACTAAAATCTGTCATGTGTTTTAGTTGTGCCTCTAACCTTAAACCTCTATCATCCCTTTACACCTTTCTCTCTCTCCCTTTCTCTGTTTCATCACTTCTTTTTGAATCCCTCTCATCTTAAAGGAATCTGTGTTGGCGCTCCGTTAGAAGTGATTGTCCGAAAGGAATTCTTCATTGATCTCAGGCTGCCGTACTCTGCTGTACGTGGAGAGCAGCTAGAAGTTAAGGCAATCCTCCACAACTACAGCCCCGATGATGTCACCGTAAGTCTGGGTTGCCCTGCTCTGGTGTTTTATGCCAGAGACAATGAGGCCATGATATTTTTCTCAAAGAGTTTGCAAACAAAAGAGCAAAAGCAACAGTAAATATTGGACTGACTTACAACGTGTGGCAAAAAAAGGGAATGAATGAAATCCTTTTCCATGGTGGTCGGCCCCAGAACTGGGGGAAACCTTACTGCAATATTTACAGTGTACCTTCAAGATCAAATTGATCCTATAGGAAACAATGTAAAGCATGACATTTCTCAAATTAGGGAAGCATCTTTGATCAACTATACGTACTTCATTATCTTTTTTCCATCTTTGTCCTGTTCTCAAGGTGCGTGTGGATCTGATTGAGCAGGAGCACGTGTGCAGCGCAGCTTCTAAGCGTGGGAAGTATCGTCAGGATGTCAAAATTGGGCCCCAAACTACACGATCTGTACCCTTCATCATTATTCCCATGAAAGACGGACAATACAAGATTGAGGTCAAAGCAGCTGTTAAAGATTCATCGCTCCATGACGGAATCATGAAGATGCTGCGGGTGGTGGTAAGAGAAACAGGAAACGAACGGTGATCTCCTGTGTTAAAGTCAGTATAGGGAAACAGACATCTTTTGGGGCGTAACTTTGATGCAAATGTATACTGTATCAGCTTTTCAACATAAACTGTAAATAAGAGAGACAGTTAACAATCAAGCCATATTGTATTTCGTTACACACCAGCAGATAACGATTACTCAAAAATAGTTGTTGATATCTAACTTTTGTCCTAACTGTTGCTTTTCCAGCCTGAAGGTGTGCTGGTTAAATCTCCTCAGATTATAACTCTAGACCCCACTAAAAAAGGTGTAGGTAAGTTTACACATCAAACAGCTACATCATGTAGTAATTTGCTAATATAAAATTTGTATCACTTGCTAATTGATTCCCCAACGTGCCCACTGTTTATCCCTTTAGATGGTAAACAAGAAGAAACTCTCAACAGTGGAATTCCTAGGAATGATTTGGTTCCAAACACACCTACGAGCACACAGATCTCTGTGACAGGTGAGATGTGATGATATATTTGGGCATGTTATGCAATATAGTGCCAGTTACAATGAACTCTGCATTGGTGTAAATTGTTATTGGTCTTATTGGGAAATGAATGACCACCTCACTGGTTGTGGGGGACCTTTGCATGTTTATTTAGTTAATAATGTTTAGTTTTTTTCTGTTTGTGTTTGTGCATGCAGGGAGAGAACAAGTTGCTTCACTGGTGGAGAACGCCGTTAGTGGGAACTCTATGGGTACTCTGATCTACCAGCCCTCAGGCTGCGGAGAACAGAACATGATCCACATGACCCTGCCTGTCATTGCAGCCACATATTTGGACAAAACCAACCAGTGGGAAGCTGTGGGCTTTCAGAAACGTAACGAAGCCCTCCAACACATCAAGTACGGTAGGCTCACAGATGTGTTTATTAGCACACATACCAGAAATGTCATTGATGCCCCTCTGTGTGGGATTTTAAAGTTCCTGACGTGGCAGAAGTGGCATAAAAAAAAGAACAGCGTAGTAGACAGCAATGCATGCGTTGCTACCCCTTCCCCACAGATTCAGGCTAGGGACACTGACAATTAATGGTCTGAATGCAACACAGACTCATAGACTTTAGAAGTTTTCACCAGGATTGTCTTATACAAACAAAAATGTATGCCGCCAGAATCATTTGAAAAATGCTATAATCACAGGAAAAAAATGTAAGAGGACTCCTCAAACTGGTTTTGTGTTTTTGTTTGTGTCCAGGCTACCAGAGCGAGCTTGCCTACCGAAAAAGTGATGGGTCTTATGCTGCGTTTCCCAAACGCCAAAGTAGCACCTGGTGAGGCATTCAAACATCTTTGAACACATACATAATGGTTTCCACATCCTCCTTTAACTTAACTTGACTGTGATGACAATATTGTGTATTTCATGGGCAAATAAATGAAACTAAACTTCTCCTCTCCTCTCCTGTCTAAGGCTGACAGCCTATGTTGCCAAGGTGTTTGCCATGGCCAGCAGTCTGGTGGCAGTGCAAAGCAAAGACATCTGTGACGCTGTTAAGTTTCTGATTCTCAACACGCAGCAACCTGACGGCTTGTTTAGAGAACTTGGACCGGTGATCCACGGAGAGATGATTGTGCGTGCACTGATTTCATTAACATCAATACTTCATCTCAGTGCTACAAAAATAGCGAGATGAAAACAATTACAAATCATTGACTATAATCTATAATCTCTGTGTGTGCATGTGTAGGGTGATGTGCGTGGCGGAGATTCAGATGCCTCCATGACGGCCTTCTGCCTCATTGCCATGCAGGAGTCACGCACACTATGTAATAAAACTGTTAATGTGAGTAACTCATCTGCAAACAATGTTTTCTTTTTTTCCCCCCTCACTGCATTTTTTTCTTCATTTACTGACTCACTAGTGATGGGCAAAATAGCAAAGTATAACTCTTACCTAGGGCTGTCAATCGATTAAAATATTTAATTGTGATTAATCGCATGATTGTCCATAGTAAATCCCGATTAATCACAAATTTATCACACATTTTTTTATCTGTTCAAAATGCACCTTAAAGGGGGATTTGTCAAGTATTTAATACTCTTATCAACATGGGAGTTGGAAACTATGATTGCTTTATGCAAATGTATGTATATGTTTATTATTGGAAAGCATTTAACAACATAAAACAATGACAGATATTGTCCAGAAACCCTCACAGGTACTGCATTTAGCATAAAAAATATGCTCAAATCACAACATGGCAAACTGCAGCCCAACAGGCAACAACAGCTGTCAGTGTGTCAGTGTGCTGACTTGACTATGACTTGCCCCAAATTGCATGTGGTTATCATACAGTGGGCATGTCTGTAAAGGGGAGACTCGTGGGTACCCATAGAACCCATTTTCATTCACATATCTTGAGGTCAGAGGTCAAAAGACCCCTTTGAAAATAGCCATGCCAGTTTTCCTCGACAAAATTATTATTATATGTTATTTAGCCTCCTTCGCGATAAGCTAGTGTGGCATGGTTTGATTCCTGAGGTTTTGTAGTTTCATTTGATGCCAGTATCTTCACTCTAGCTTTCAAACTGAGCCCTCTACATCCTACAAATCAGAAGTTGCATTAAACAAATTAGTGGTGTTAAAACAAATTTGCGTGAACGCGTTATCGCGTTAACTTTGACAGCCCTCTTAACACAATCCCATGCTGCTTCAGCAGGTGGACAGACCTGTTGTGTCTAGTTACAGTTGCTAAACTAAAATTGGGAAATCGCTGTTCAAGGAGAGGGTTTAGTGAATGGTCAATTGTGCTAAAATGATTCTTTCAAAGAATTTGACACATTGAAATTCAAAACGACATTTGATGCCAACCCTTAGTCTTGTATTTGTATGGAAGCATTAAATCCACACCCCAATAGTAACTGTAACTGATGGCGGCTCAGTCTAGCTCACAAGACACAGAAGAATCTAAGAGAGGGGACGATCCGGTCTATTGTCCCAGGATCAAATGTTTCCTGAACAGAATGGGATATTAAAAATAGATGGGTCACTGTTATCTGGCTCTTCTCCCATTTCTCCTAACTTTCTTCTCCTTCTGTCCAGAGTCTGCCAGGCAGTATCGACAAAGCAGTAGCCTATCTGGAAAGGCGTCTGCCCAGTCTCACCAACCCATATGCTGTTGCCATGACGTCATATGCCCTGGCCAATGAAAACAAACTGAACCGCGAGATCCTCTACACGTTTGCCTCCCCAGGTATTTCTGTAACATTAAATATTCCAAGATGATGTCTTGGGGAATTGTTAGTAAACTGAGCTTGTTCCAGGTAGAGCATACAGTAGTGATAAATAAATATATTTGTGTGTCTTCCTCAGCGTTGTCCCACTGGCCGACACCTAAGGGGCATGTTTACACACTGGAGGCCACAGCTTACGCTCTCCTCGCTCTGGTCAAGGCCAAGGTGAGCATGTGCCACATGTGTGCATTTCACCAGGATGTCCTGCTACAGAAAACATACAACTGAGTCCTCATCCATGCTGCCTCACTAACAGGGTAGAGGGTTTGGAAACAAAGTCAATGAAGCAATGAAATGTTGCTTACAGTAGCTTTTACACTTTTTAAATAACCATATTTGGCAAACATTATTGACCTTTTACATTACTGCTACCACTTCACAGAGCACTTCATGATTATCTCGAAAGGTATTTGAAGGCATTCTTTTCTGCCTCACTTGCAATGACTTAGTTATGACATAGTTATAAAAACAAGGGACTGATTTGAACATCCTGCAAGGCATAATCACACAATAATAACACACATTTGACAAAAACAGATTATTTGTGATTGATTGCTTTTATCAGGCAAGTTTCAAGTAGCTGCTGTTTGATGGTGCCATAATAGGGAAAAAATGATTTAGAAACTCTATGGTAGGTTTTAGAAACTTACAGGTTACAATCTAAAATGTAACTGTACCAGAATCAGGAGTTCTCTCTATTTTCACTGAAGCTGTTTTATAAATGCAAATGCACAGTCAACCATGGACAATTTCAACCATTTACTTGCCTTCTGTTAATAAAGGCCTATGAAGACGCCAGATCTATTGTGAGATGGTTCAACCAACAGCGGAAGGTGGGCGGAGGCTATGGATCAACTCAGGTAACACAGACCCTTCTCTCCATCTTATGTTTACTTATAACCTGTTTACTGTATGTCTAAGTCTTGTTTTCTCCCCCTCACTCGTTTTCTCTCTAGGCTACCATAATAGTGTACCAGGCTATAGCAGAGTACTGGTCCAGCGCTAGAGAACCAGAGTATGATCTGAATGTGGACATCTTGTTGCCGGGCAGGTCAAGGCCTGACAAGTACAACTTCAACATCAACAACCACTACGCCACCAGAACATCTGAAGTGAGCGCACACAGAAACAGACTCCCAGTGGTTCATTAACATCATCAGTCCTGTTGTTTTCTGTATGTTTCTTCTGCTGATCCCTGACTGTGTGTGTGTGTGTGTTTGTGTGCGTATATAAATTTCTACAGTTCATTGATATAAACCAGAACGTGAAAGTAAACGCCACGGGTTCAGGAGAAGCAACGGTGACAGTAAGTACAATATGTTTTTATATTCTTCTATATATTTATCATCTGTTGATTACTGATGTGTGCTTTTTGAATCTCAGATACAACCAAATACATTTTTATACTTGTGTGGACTATATTTTTTAAAGACAGATGTCTATTAGTTCATCACATATTAAGATGCACTTTTGTCTATGTGACAGATGGTGTCACTGTATTACGCTATGCCTAAAGAAAAGGAGAGTGACTGTCAGAAGTTTAACATGTCAGTGCAGCTCCTCCCAGGTAATTTGGTGCCCTCCTCCTCTTCCTGTTTATTTGTCTTCATTTGTTGTCATTTTATCCGTTTGTTTCTGCCAAGTACCTTATGAGAAAAGACTCAACTAAATACTCAATTACTCAATACAATGTTTTGCTCCTGCAGAAAAAATTGAAGAGGATGAGAAGATATACAAGCTGAGAATAGAGGTTTTGTAAGTACAATCAAGAAGTCATCCTGACAAGTGTTACAGTAACATGGCTTTATACACAACATGTTCTAACCAGATATGGCCCCTACAACACTTCACTTCTTAACCTCTCTGTTTCCTCATCATTTTAAATTGTCCTGCCTTCTGTGTGTGATTTCCTCGAATCTGAGCTCATTTGAGCTGCTCATTCCCAATAATTTACCCTCTGAGACCCACAATAGACCCATTTTTGTCTATTTTAGGGGCTACGGGGGGTCTTTAGGGGGAGATAGCAGGTCAACAGTAGATGTCACACAGAAGTGGTGTACATCATCTGAAACCTGGGAACCTGAAGATTAATTTGAGATGCAGTTCACTGTGTGTCAAGTTGTTCTAGTCATAAACCAGAAATAAACATGATTTAATTAATTTATTGATTATTTAAGATAAATTGTGAAAGTATATAAGGGTTTAGAACATTATGATGGGCATCCCCACGCTCTATTATGTCTCATAAGTTGTTGCAGCAATTTTTGGGTTGATACCATTTGTTACACAGATTTGGTGCTAAATTTAACCATTTTTTTTACCACTCGAGAATTGATAAAAAATTATCAATAATCCTTCCAAAATACCACATTAAGACACCAAGACCTTGAAGAACACCACAGAAAAAGACATTTGGTTTCAAAAACTTTTGACATCCTGAGATTTCTGCAAGAATTGCATTTTTTAGTGATTGGATGGTGAGCACTTCTCTTCTGGAAACTGCTCAGAAGCCCACTTATTGTCAATCTAGCTAGCAAAGCCATCCATCCTCTGAATGCTCTAGGTCTCTAGTTTGTGGTCGTAAAGTTCCATGAGGCTGTGATTATCCTAGAGGTCACCACAGGTCATTGTATACAGTGAGGTCAAGTTTCAAAAAATGGTCTCATTACAATGAAATGGCTACTAACATCATCACACATGAATACAGTTGGATCATTGGATCCAAAAGAGATCCACATATGATATCTGTACCTTCACTCTAGCTCTAAAACTCAACCTGCTAGAGTCCATGAAAGACAGTAAAGTCGGTCGGGATCGACCGCGAGGGTTAAATTGTATTTGAAACATCATTCTTTCTCTTAATCTTCTTTATGCTGTTATTTAATTATTCTTCTGTCCGTTCTGTGTACAGGTATAAGGACAGGGAGCACGATGCATCCATGTCAGTCTTGGATATTGGCTTGCTAACTGGCTTCACGGTTAACACAAAGGACCTGGACTTAGTAAGAACTTACAGATCCACTTATACCCACATACAGTTCACGAGTCAGTGTTTATGGTTCAGAGAAACAAAATGTTTTTTATGGTTTAAAAAGTTGTCTGACTGTGTGTGTTTGTGTGTAGTTGTCCAAAGGACGTGCTCGCACTATTGCAAAATATGAGATGAACACAGTCCTGTCTGAAAGAGGCTCGCTCATCATCTACCTGGACAAGGTAAGACATCATTGTTTCCTACCTCTATACTTTTCTCTCTGCCTTGTTCTTTGTGTATTTATCTCCATCTCACCTTTGTCCACAGGTTTCTCACACACGACCAGAGGAGATCACTTTTAGGCTCCATCAGAAGATGGAAGTGGGCGTCTTACAACCAGCTGTTGTGTCTGTCTATGAATACTATGACCGTGAGTCTCAGACACACTTAGGAACATATGATGCCTCCATGTACTTTGCTGACAGTGGATGTCCGAGTAGATAACACCATGGATAAGCAGGCATTATTACATTTTCAACATATTTAATGTGCATTTTCTGATCACACATACCACAAATCTTTCTCTCCCAACGCAGAAACACATTGTGTGAAGTTCTACCATCCAGAGAGGAGAGCTGGACAGCTACTGCGGCTCTGTAGAGGGGATGAATGCACATGTGCTGAAGGTAAACAGGATGATGTCAAACTTGTTAAGTGCTTGGTTACCTACTGCGCATGTGTTACCCACTGCGCATGTGTTACCTACTGCGCATGTGTTACCTACTGCGCATGTGTTACCCACTGCGCATGTGTTACCTACTGCGCATGTGTTACCTACTGCGCATGTGTTAAGGGTATTACTTTAGGATTTGTCGATGTGCTGGCTTTGGCCGCTGTTGTTGATGTCGAGCTCAAGTTTGAGTAAAGTCTAACTATGCAAAGTTGTCGTTGGAGTTATTGATCTAACATTGGTAGCAGAGGATGTCCACTGGCAATTACAAAGTTCCGCCGGCGTTTGACGAGAAGAAGTCCTACGACAGTTGGAAAAATGAGGTAGAAATCTGGAGGCTCGTTACCGACCTGGAGAAGAAGAAGCAGGCTTTGGCAGTTGCCTTGTCGCTAACGGGAAGAGCGAGGGACAGTGCGCTGGAAATCGCCGCAGTGGATTTAAACAAAGATGACGGAATGACTACACTTCTCACGAAACTGGATTCTGTGTTTTTGAAAGTGGAAAAAGATCGCCAGTACGATGCCTACACGGTGTTTGACCGCACCATGAGAGAAAATGGCGTCTCTATGATTGATTACATTGTCAAATTTGAACGGCGATACAACAGAATAACTGAGTTTAAAATGGAGCTTCCAGATGCTGTGTTGGCTTTCAAGCTACTAGATACTGCTGGACTTAATGTTAAAGACAAACAGTTGGCGCTTACGGCATGTTCAAGCCTCATTTGTTAACATGAAGTCAGCCTTGAAGAGGATCTTTGGTGATAATACGCCACTAGAGGGTGCTTGTGAGCTGCGTGTGAGAGGGGATGCTGCTGATTCTGCTGACTCTGCCTACTACACACGCTTCACCGGCAGGCGTGAAAGCAAGCCAGCTTCACACTTTCCTGCGGCTGTTCCGGGCACAAATCCACTCGACAGATATGGAAAAAGATCAAGATGTGCAGTTTGCCAAAGCACATATCACTGGGCAAAGGACTGTCCACACAAAAATGAACATGCAAAATTGACTGAGGATGAGAGACTGACAGATGTTGAAGAATGCAACATTACTTTGTTGTCAAAAGAATCATTGTCTGACACAGAGATCTTCATGGGGGAATCCTTAGGATCGGCTGTTATTGACACAGCTTGCACCAGAACTGTGTGTGGAGAAAAATGGCTTGATGATTACGTCAGTGGACTAACAAAGAGTGAGTTATTGAAAATGAAGGACACAAAGAGTGTAAGATCATTCAAGTTTGGTGATGGGAGAATTGTTCATTCTACAAAAAAAGTCAAAATTCCAGCTATGATAGGACAGACTAAATGTAAAATTGAAACAGAAGTTGTCCCAGTAGATATCCCATTGCTTTTAAGCAAAACTTCACTGAAAAGAGCAGGTGCTGTTTTGGACATTGAAAATGACAAAGCCACTATGTTTAAGCAACCAGTGAAACTTGAACTGACATCTTCAGGACATTATTGTGTGAACATAAGAGATGAGAGTAACACAGATGAAAACGAGATCCAAACTGAGGATGACATTCTCACTGTGACAGAAAACATGACAACAAAGGAAAAACAGAAAGTTCTGTTGAAACTACACAAACAGTTTGGACATGCTTCAGCCGACAGACTGAAAAAACTATAGGTAGGTTTGCCTATGGCCTCAACCTACAATGAAACTCTAGCTGTGGACTTACATGAGCTAGAGACAGGAGTGTGGTACCTGCACGCTATTGACCACTTCACACGCTTCAGTGCAGGGAGCATTGCAAATCTGCCTTCAGTTCTCACTGATAAGCCACCAGCTCTAGAGGGTACTAACATGAATACCTGGCTAGCCCAGCACAACGCAGCATTACATGCTGCAAGAAGAGCATTTACAGAAGCTGAATGCTCTGAGAGGATCCGAAGAGCACTTCGTAAACAACTGCGGCCCATTGATGACCGATACGAGACAGGCGACAAAGTCTACTACAAACGGATGGATTGTACAGAATGGAAAGGTCCAGGTGTGGTCATCGGCCAAGATGGTGTGGGGATATTTGTGAGGCATGGAGGCACCTATGTTCGCGTACATCACTCCAGGCTTCGAAAGATAGATGGCTCACAAGCAGGGCCGGGAGAAATGGACAATCAGCTGGAAGTGACTGAAAATCATATCGCCTCAACAGAATCTGGGCCAAATGAGAATAACTATGACACTGAAAATGAAAGTGAAGAAGAGAT
Organism: Sebastes umbrosus; assembly: GCF_015220745.1. NCBI lineage: Eukaryota > Metazoa > Chordata > Actinopteri > Perciformes > Sebastidae > Sebastes > Sebastes umbrosus. The sequence continues at coordinate 27,645,951 of NC_051271.1, read as the reverse complement.
GCCTACAAATGAATCTCTTGATGCTGAGGATAACAGTGAGCCCCCTCACACACCAATACAGCCTGAAGAGGTTAATCATGGTCAATCTGATGCCTCACAGACACACTCAATCTCGACTTGTGAAGGAATTAGGCTGAAAATTGGACAGTTAGTTACATACGTAGATAGTGGAAGTGGCCAAGCACACACTGCAAAAATCCTCAGCCGCGCAGGAAAAGCCACTGGAACATACAAAAACTGGTACAACTTGCAGTACACTGAGCCTGAAGAAATTTCTGGCACAACAGGGTCAGTTGACCTAGGACAAGTAGAAGATCTTCAGGTGCTTCCATCTGAGCATGCTCAGTTATGCGTTGACTGCCATGAAGATGACATACTTATTGTGAATGATGATGCCTTCATGTCTGCCAAACACGCTGAACTCAGCAACTGGACAAAGAATGAAGTGTTTGAGGAGGTGACAGACGAAGGCCAGAAATGTATCTCTACAAGGTGGGTGTGCACACTCAAGGAGACACCTGATGGTGTTGTACCTAAAGCTAGATTAGTTGCAAGGGGCTTTGAAGAAATGAACACTCAGGAGCTCCCAAAAGACTCACCTACATGCGCCTCAGAGTCTCTGAAAATGATCATGGCTGTAATATGTCAAAAGAAATGGCAGCTGAACTCCATGGACATTAAAGCAGCCTTTTTACAGGGTAAAGAGTTAACCCGTAATGTCTACATCCGTCCTCCTCAAGAAGCTAAGAGCACAGGAACTCTATGGAAGTTGAAGAAGTGTGTTTATGGATTAGCAGATGCTTCTTTGTATTGGTACAACAGAGTGAAAGACACCATGCAGCAGTTGGGAGCTACTGTGTCACGAGTTGATCCAGCAGTGTTCTACTGGCTGAATGACTCCTGCAATGTGATGGGAGTTCTTGCCTGTCATGTCGATGATTTCATCTGGGGTGGTTCAGAAACGTTCTTCACAGCAGTCATCCCTCACTTGAAAGCTGCTTTCCAAGTTGGACGTGAAGAACACAATAGCTTCAACTACATTGGAATGGAGGTTCACTCATTGGAGGATGAGATACAGGTGCAACAAAGTATGTACATAAAGAATCTGCAACCCATTCCTGTGGACCCCACCAGAGCCACACAGCGAGAGGCTCCTCTAACAGACAATGAAACTGACATGCTAAAGTCTAAGATTGGACAAATATTGTGGGTAGCAAGACAGAGTAGACCCGACATAATGTGTGACATATCCATCTTGGCATCCAGTACAAAGAATGCTACTGTTCAGACTCTGCACTGTGCAAACAAACTTATCAAAAAACTGAAATCAGAAGAGGTGACCTTGAGGTTTCAGCACTTGGGAAAAGACAGCTCCCTTAAACTGGTGGTGTTCAGTGATTCCTCAATGGGAAACCTTCCAGACGGAGGCACTCAAGGCGGACACCTGGTCATGCTGATGGGAGAGAATGGAAGATTCTCACCTATATGCTGGCAGTCAAAGAGGATCAGGAGAGTTGTCCGAAGTACTTTAGCAGGAGAAACTTTGGCACTTGCAGATGGCATCGACAGTGCAGTTTTCTTAGCTACTCTCTACTCAGAAGTTACCACAGGTGATTGCACACGTAACAATTTGCCCATTGTGTGTGTAACAGATAATCACTCTCTTCTTGATGCTGTTAAGTCCACCAAATCAGTCACCGAAAAGAGACTCCGACTCAAAATTAGCAGTGTCAAGGAGCTCATCCACTCAGGGACTATCCAGCAGATCATGTGGTCAGCTACCAAGGAGCAGCTTGCTGACTGCTTGACTAAGAAGGGGACATCGGCACTCGTTCTACTGAGGGCTCTCAGTGAAGGTGTATGCCGACTTAAAGACTAAATGGACTATATAACAAAAAACCTTTCTACCCTCAAACTGTTGTCGTTAAAGTTGCAGCTTTAAACCTGTGTATATGTTGAAGGTTTTAAATAACAGTAATGTTTGTTTTTTGTGACTGTTTTTCTTTAAAGAAAAAGGGGAGTTTGTTAAGTGCTTGGTTACCCACTGCGCAAGTGTTACCTACTGCGCATGTGTTAAGGGTATTACTTTAGGATTTGTCGATGTGCTGGCTGTGGCCGCTGTTGTTGATGTCGAGCTCAAGTTTGAGTAAAGTCTAACTATGCAAAGTTGTCGTTGGAGTTATTGATCTAACAAAACTGACCTAATTTCTCTACTGTAAACACAAAAACACAACACGACTTACAACATACAACCGTTTTCTCTCTCGCTGAGTTGTACTCCTTGTGATGGTGTGGTATACCACCAGTAAAGTGTTTCATTTCAGATCTGGTGAAGGAGATGGTTGTGGAATTTGGTTTACAGTAACTCACCAGATTATAACGTAATCATTAGAATGTTCTGTCAGCGGCAACAAGCACCTGCAGGATCCTGTAGGATCAGAGCAGCAGTCGCTAAAGAATAACTCGCGAACATATTTAAATTGTGACTAAGAAACAGCTGCACTCATCCACACACACCCACATGTGCTTATTTAATCAAGTCATTAGTTGTGTATTTACTTTGTGCCGATTGTGTAGTTCCAGAGAACTGCAGTATGCAGAAGAAGGACAAAGTCAACAATGATCAGCGCACAGCTAAGGTCTGTGAGAATACACAGATCAGCAACATAGACTTTGGTAAGAGAGTGTAAATGCACTGCATTTATGAAGCACTTTAATCCCAAAAATGTATGTGTTTGTGTGAGTAAGAGATTGAGAGAATCGGTGAGCAAGGGAGCTAACAATCTGCAACTTGTCTGTCCTCAGCATACAAAGTGAGACTGGAAGAGTTTACAGACGGCTTGTCCACTGACATTTACACAGTGCGGGTCCTGAAAGTCATCAAAGAAGGTGGGTGTTTATCTTTGAACTGCCTAAAACGCACTACCCCCTGATGTTTCTAAGGTGCCCTAAAGGTGAAGGTGACATAACAATTTGTCTTGTCCGCCTCTTTCTGACATTTCATGGGCACATTGAATCTCAATGCTGTTTCCAGTCAGACAGAAAAATGATTGATTGATGACTGATCCTGAGTCATTTAAAGGAAAAGTTCAACATTTGCAGAAATGTGCTTATTTGCTTTCTTGCAGAGTTAGATGAGTGAGAAGACTGGTACCACTCACATGTTTGTAGGCCAAGTATAAAGCTACCACTAGCAGCCAGCCAAATTAGCTTGCCAGCAGACACTCCAGGAAGTTACTGGTCCTAGCCAAGTACAATAGTCCAGTACACCCCCTTAAAAGGTGAATTGTCATTTTTACGCTTATTTTTTTTTGTACAGATTGTACAAACAAAATTGGAGGTGCTGGTAGGCGTATTTTGTTACCTTTGGACAAAGCCAGGCTAACTGTTTCCAGTCTTCATGCTAAGCTCAGTTAGCTGGTTGTTGGCTGCATATTTACTATACATTCATGAGATTGGTATCAATAACGGGCGTCAGTCTAACCCTCGGCAAGAAAGTAAACAAACGTATTTCCCAAAATGTCCAACTATTGGCATGATTCCACTGTGGCGCTGGGAGTATGTGAGAATACAGCACTAATATTTTGTACTGCACCTTTAGCTATGCATTTAATCCTTACTTTTTCTCTGTTCTATATTTTAATTACAGGAATCTTTGATGTGGGTCCTCTGAATAAATCGCGCACATTCCTCAGTTATCCGCACTGCAGGGAATCTTTAGATCTGGGGACAGGCAAAACCTACCTTATCATGGGCTCATCCAAAGATATTCAGAGAGATGACGAACATCAATCGTAAGTTTGTTCTTTGTGTGAAAGTCAGTGTGTGTGGTGGGTGCCTTTTAAGGATTTTTACTGTTTCACTGCTTTCTGTTACTAAATCAAGTTACTCTTTCTTGTACTCTAGTTTTGCGTTACTGTTGATAGAGTCATTAAATGTACAGAAGGAGGGAGGAGGCTTGTGTTTTGTTATGTTCCAACGGGTTACAGATGGCTGGTCAAATGAAGAACCAATGTGTTTTTCACTTTGCTCTTCTCAGATACCAGTATGTACTCGGTGAGAGAACCTGGATCGAGTACTGGCCCATAGAAGTAGAGTGTCAAACTGAGGAACACCGGCCTACCTGTTTGGGCATTGAGGAGATGGTCCAGCAGTACCAACTCTATGGATGTCAGCAGTAGTGAAACGAAGGAAAAAGAAATAAAGTGTCAAATTGTTTTCATTTTGCATTGTTCTTATTATGTAAAACATTCACCGCTTTGGGATATGAGGGCTTACAATGTTGCACTATATTGATTAAAATGTAATTGTCTCAATCTCATTCTCTGTGTTTTATTCATTAACATTTGGTTAATGTTTGATTACTATTATGTTGGTTGCTGTATAGTAAACTTTGAGAAGTTCAACTAGAAGTAGAAGTTTAACCCCCTGAGACCTGTGGGATCGCGGGCAATCCTGACCGACTTTACTGTCTTTCAGAGGCTGTAGCAGGTTCAGTTTTAGAGCTAGAAGGTACAGATATCATATGAAACTAAAAAACCTAAGGAATCCATTGGTACCAACCATGTGATGCTAGCATGTTGGGGGAGGAGGCTCAGTAACTCTCCAAAATTGGCATGGCCATTTTCAAAGGAGTCCCTTGACCTCTGACCTCAAGATATGTGAATGAAAATGGGTTCTCTTGGTACCAACGAGTGTCCCCTTTACAGACATGCCCACTTAATGATAATCACATGCAGTTTGGGGCAAAAACATGCAGTTTTTTGCACGCAGTATAAATGGAAAGTGGTGACGAAGTTCCACAGCAACCCACAGCAGAGCTATTCTGCAGAGTTCGAGGTCAAAGAATATGGTGAGTCCTTCCTATCTTTACTTTTATTTAAATCTTATATAAACCTACAACATTCACATTTTTTTACTGGATAGGACACAGAATAAAATGTTTTCAATTTTCCAGTGCTGCCCAGTTTTGAGGTTAAACTGATGCCGGTGAGCCCCTTCTTCTACGTGGACAGTGACGCCCTCACCATCAACATCAAAGCTACGTAAGTGAAGGTTCTGTTGTTTATAGACCAGGTTTTATAGGTAGATTGATTGGAGGAGAAAATAAAGAGAGTTGTTCAGAAGTTGTGTTGGGGCTCTTGCTATTTTAGTTTGTTAGCCATTCGTTGTTTGTTTGTTTTTAATTGTCCTGTTTTGCTTCATTGTGGCTTAAACATGTCTCCCTCTTGTGGATTTAGGTATCTGTTTGGTGAAGAGGTGGATGGGACGGCCTACGTGGTGTTTGGGGTTATGCAAGACGGTCAAAAGAGGAGCTTTCCAGGTTCTTTTCAGAGAGTACAGGTGAACACATTCTTACAGTTTTATATGTTTTGTAAAACTTATCTTTCAGAGGCAGTGGCAGGTTCAGTTTTAGAGCTAGAAGGTACAGATATATGAAACTAGAAAACCTAAGGAATCCATTGGTACCAACCATGTCACGCTAGCATGTTGGGGTAGGAGGCTCAGTAATGGCCCAAAGTTAGGCTAAATTTTGGCATAGCGTTTTTCAAAGGGGTCCCTTGACCTCTGACCTCAAGATATGTGAATGTTAATGGGTTCTATGGGTACCCACGAGTCTCCCCTTTACAGACATGCCCACTTTATGATAATCACATGCAGTTTGGGGCAAAAACCAAACACTTATTTTTGCCTATTCTAAAATGATGTGCTTGAATATTTCTCTATACTGGGGTCCCTAAACAGTCCTGGAATTACATAAATTAGGTATCACTGTAAAGCTGAGACTCTTGTGGATCCAATGAGCCCAACTGTATTCATGTGTGATGATGTTTGTCCCCATAGTAGCCATTTCATATAGTGAGACCATTTTTTGAAACTTGATGCCACTGTATAAAATGTCCTGTGGTGACCTCTAGGATAATCACAGTCTCATGAAACTTTACAACCACAAACTAGAGACCAAGAGCATTCAGAGGATGGATGGCTTTCCTAGCTATATTGACAATAAGGGAGTTTCTGAGACGTTTCCAGAACAGAAGTGCTCGCCATCCAATCGTAGAAAAAATGCAATTCATGCAGAAATCTCAAAATGTCAAGAGTTTTTCATACCGAATGTGGTATGGTGTTCCTCGAGGTCTCGGTGTCTTAATGTTGTATTTTGGAGGGTTTTTTGATCATTTTTTCAATTCTCGAGTGGTAAAAAATGGTTAAATTTAACACCAAATCTGCGTTACAAATGGTATGGACAAACTTAATGGGAATGGCCATTATAATGTTCTAAGCCCTTATACACGTTGACAATTTATTTCAATTAATTAATTCATGTTTATATCTGGTTTATTACTAGAACAACTTGACACACAGTGCTGAGCTGTATCTCAAATTAATCTTCAGGTTCCCATCTTTCAGATGATGTACACCACTTCTATGTGGCATTTACTGTTGACTTTCTATCTCTCCCTAAAAATCCTCTGTACCCCCCTAAAAAAGACAAAAATGGGTCTATTGTGGGTCTCAGAAGGTTAAATTTACTGTCTCAAGTGAGCTGAGTCGGCATTAAAGGGGACATATCATGCTCAGTTTCAGGTTCATGTTTGTGTTTTGTGTTTCTACTAGAACATGTTTACATGCTTTAATGTTCAAAAAACACATTATTTTCCACATGCTGTCTGTCTGAATATACCTGTATTCACGCTCTGTCTGAAACGCTCCGTTTTAGTGTATTTCAACGGAATGGCAACGGAATTGCGTTGACAGGAAACCGCTTGGGTCCATGTTTACTTCCTATCAGCTGATGTCATTCACATCCACTGCAACAGGAAATAAACTGGGACACATTTAGTATGTTTACGTTTTAAAACTGTTATGGTCTAATATTGTAGATTTGTGACATCACAAATGGACAAAAATCCTAACGGCTTTTTTCAAACGCACAGTTTCTGAAAACGGGTTGTGTGTATTTCTCCGTATATTGAGCATTTTGATACTTTCACAGTATTTATATATCACTTAAACCTGCTATATAATATAAAAGAGATATCAAATCTCACTTTTTACAATATGGGATGGGATATTGGTGATATCTTGGATTTGGATTTTCTCTTTTGAAAACCACGTTTGTGAAGATGGGTGGAGCTATGTTAAGGATGATTCCAGTACATCATCCAGCAATGATTTTAAAAAATCCAGAACACAAAACTAATGAAAAACAGTTTAATGGCCTAACTCCACAATCCAGTACTACAATGTTCACACAGGTCTTAATAGCAATTTGGCTTTAATGGGGGAAAAGGAACAGTGACAAGTGTGGGGGATTGTGGTGTTTAAGAAAATGTGCAGCATATCCTAATTCATTGTAAAAAGTATGAGGCTGAAAGACAAAAGACTACAGGACCAAGTCAGAGGGGAGGGACGGGATTGGGATTTGATGGGGATACTGGGAACAGAGGGTGAGGGGGTTGAAGGCAAGGCAAGGCAAGGCAGCTTTATATAAACATTCAAGAACATTGCGACAAAGTGCAAAAGAACATTAAGACATAATTAAAACAGTAATAAAAACATAAAAACAATAAAGATTAGACAATAAAAACAAGCTAAAAATAAAAGCTACAGGATAGAAGCTAAAATAGAGTATAACCACAAGAGTTAAAGCTCTAGTGCAGTATAAGATCATTATCTGGTTTAATAAAAGGCAGCAGCAGCAAACAGGAAAGTTTTAAGCTTTGATTTAAAAGAACTCAGAGTTAGAGTTGGTCCTGCAGTTTTCTGGGAGCTTGTTCCAGATATTTGGTGCATAAAAACTGAACGCTGCTTCTTCTGCATGTTTAATTCTGACTCTGAGGACACTAAGCAGACTTGATCCAGATGACCTGAGAGGTCTGGATGGTTCAGAACATAGCAGAAGATCAGACATGTATTTTGGCCCTAAACCATTTAGTGCTTGGTAAACCAGCAGGAGTATTTTGAAATCAATTCTCTGAGAGAGACAGGGAGCCAGTGTAGAGACCTCAGAGCTGGACTGATATGATTAATGTTCTCAAGAGACACAGGATTGGTGGGTAGAATTTAAGAGTAGCAGTAATAATGTGTAAAATGACATTATGTTACACACTTTTGTACAGTAGGTGGCGGTATGCACCTTAAAGTTGGTTGCGATCCGCCAGAAACTGAGAGAAATGGTAGATAAGATTGCAAAGAAGGCAACAAAAAATAACCACATTGATTTGACAGTTAGCTTCAGCAAAACAGAAATGAAGAGCATTATTAAACAGAGACTGAGGGAAAGGTGGCAGAAGCAATGGGAGGAAGAGAGGAAAGGACGGTGGTTTTAGAGAGTTCAAAGGAAAGTGGGAGAAATGAGGTGTGTGGGAAGGAACAGGAGAGATGAGACAATCATATCAAGACTTAGATTTGGACACACAGGACTAAACAGCACACTATTTAAAATAGGTAAACATGACACAGGTAAATGTAATTACTGTGGACAAGAGGAAACAGTGGAGCATGTCATATTGCATTGTGAGACATATGAGGAAGAAAGAAGGCATTTATTATTGTAATTTTCAGTCTTTCAAAGTTGTATCTATTGTTGTCCACATTTTGTTGTTTTTATTATTTTGTCTGTGTTGTTTTAATTTTGTTATGTGAAGCACTTTGGGCTGCATGTTTGTATGAAAGGTGCTATATAAATAAAGTTCAGTTGGGTTGAGTTAAATTATCATTCATCTTGCCAATTAATGATAGCCTACTATTGTGTTATTATGTTTTGAAATGATGAATTAATAGTTGTGTTTTAAAATCAAATTGCAAAATGAATTTGAAAAAGGTTTCAAAATTGTAGAGATAAGAGGAAGAAAGAAGACATTTGAGTCAAGGCCTCAAAGAGATTAAAGTACACTTTGATTTAATAGATATTCTACAAAAGAATTCACTAAATGAGTGTTATAGACCATTATTTCAGTATCTTAGACAAATAAATATGATTGGAAAAATATGAGGTTGTTTGTTTTCTTTTTCTTTTTTCTTTTTTTGGGGGGATATAGTAATTATTAGCCAGAATGATCCACACTCCAGACCAGCTGGTGGCGGTAATGCACCATGAAGTTGTTTGCCAACCGCAAATAAACCTTAAAGAAGAAGAAGAAGAAGAAGAAGAAGAAGAAGAAGAAGAAGAAGAAGAAGAAGAAGAAGTCATTGGGGATTGGATATCTCCTTCCTTTGGGTTCCTGCACACATAGGGGTGGAAGGAAATGAGAATGCAGATATATTGGCCAAACAATCATTAAAACGACACTTAATTTACATACAAATACCGTTAAGTAAAGCAGAGGTTAAAACTATCATTAAGGACTACAGGAACAAATCCTGGCAAGAATACTGGGATTTAAGTGACCAAGGAGAAATCTGAACAGTATTCAGAAACATGTAGGAGCTGGAGGAATAGGGAGCGGGAGCCCAAGGGAAGAGATGGCCATTACCCGTCTGAAAATAGGACATACAGGATTAAACCAAACACTCCATAGAATAGGGCAAGCACCCGACTGGACTAATGCACGCACTGTAATAAACCAGAAACTGTCAAGCATGTTCTTATAGAGTGCAACAAATATGACAAAGAAAGAAGGGAATTGCTATCAGGAGTAGATGATGTAAATATTACAATGGGGAATCTGCTAGGAAAGACATCTAAGAAAGTATACAATCTTTTAATTAATTACTCAAGGGCAACAGGAATAATGGAGAGAATTTTATTATTATTATTATTATTATTGTTATTGTTATTATTAATAATAATTATACATTTTTATTTTATTTTATTTTATTTTATTTTTTATTTCTTATTTATTTATCAACAAATATGACAAAGAAAGAAGGGAATTGCTATCAGGAGTAGATGATGGAAATATTACAATGGGGAATCTGTTAGGAAAGACATCTAAGAAAATACACAATCTTCTAATTAATTACTTCAGGGCAACAGGAATAATGGAGAGAATTTAATTATTATTACTATTATTATTATTATTGTTATTATTAATAATAATTATTATTTTTTATTATTTTTTATTTATTTTATTTTATTTATTTATTTATCAACAAATATGACAAAGAAAGAAGGGAATTGCTATCAGGAGTAGATGATGGAAATATTACAATGGGGAATCTGCTAGGAAAGACATCTAAGAAAATATACAATCTTCTAATTAATTACTTCAGGGCAACAGGAATAATGGAGAGAATTAAATTATTATTATTATTATTATTATTATTATTATTATTATTATTGTTATTATTAATAATAATGATTAATTTTTATTTTATTTTATTTATTTATTTATCAGCAAATATGACAAAGAAAGAAGGGAATTGCTATCAGGAGTAGATGATGGAAATATTACAATGGGGAATCTGCTAGGAAAGACATCTAAGAAAATACACAATCTTCTAATTAATTACTTAAGGGCAACAGGAATAATGGAGAGAATTTAATTATAATTATTATTGTTATTATTAATAATAATTATTATTTTTTATTTTATTTTATTTTATTTTATTTTATTTTTTATTTTATTTATGTATCAACAAATATGACAAAGAAAGAAGGGAATTGCTATCAGGAGTAGATGATGGAAATATTACAATGGGGAATCTGCTAGGAAAGACATCTAAGAAAGTACACAATATTCTAATTAATTACTTAAGGGCAAGAGGAATAATGGAGAGAATTTAATTATAATTATTATTGTTATTATTAATAATAATTATTATTTTTTATTTTATTTTATTTTATTTTATTTTATTTCATTTTATTTTATTTTTTATTTCTCATTTATGTATCAACAAATATGACAAAGAAAGAAGGGAATTGCTATCAGGAGTAGATGATGGAAATATTACAATGGGGAATCTGCTAGGAAAGACATCTAAGAAAGTACACAATCTTCTAATTAATTACTTAAGAGCAACAGGAATAATGGAGAGAATTTAATTATTATTATTATTATTATTATTATTATTGTTATTATTAATAATAATTATTATTTTTATTATTTTTTATTTATTTTATTTTATTTATTTATTTATCAACAAATATGACAAAGAAAGAAGGGAATTGCTATCAGGAGTAGATGATGGAAATATTACAATGGGGAATCTGCTAGGAAAGACATCTAAGAAAATATACAATCTTCTAATTAATTACTTCAGGGCAACAGGAATAATGGAGAGAATTAAATTATTATTATTATTATTATTATTATTATTATTATTGTTATTATTAATAATAATGATTAATTTTTATTTTATTTTATTTATTTATTTATCAGCAAATATGACAAAGAAAGAAGGGGAATTGCTATCAGGAGTAGATGATGGAAATATTACAATGGGGAATCTGCTAGGAAAGACATCTAAGAAAGTACACAATATTCTAATTAATTACTTAAGGGCAACAGGAATAATGGAGAGAATTTAATTATAATTATTATTGTTATTATTAATAATAATTATTATTTTTTATTTTATTTTATTTTATTTTATTTTATTTTTTATTTTATTTATGTATCAACAAATATGACAAAGAAAGAAGGGAATTGCTATCAGGAGTAGATGATGGAAATATTACAATGGGGAATCTGCTAGGAAAGACATCTAAGAAAGTACACAATATTCTAATTAATTACTTAAGGGCAAGAGGAATAATGGAGAGAATTTAATTATAATTATTATTGTTATTATTAATAATAATAATTATTTTTTATTTTATTTTATTTTATTTTATTTTATTTTATTTCATTTTATTTTATTTTTTATTTCTCATTTATGTATCAACAAATATGACAAAGAAAGAAGGGAATTGCTATCAGGAGTAGATGATGGAAATATTACAATGGGGAATCTGCTAGGAAAGACATCTAAGAAAGTACACAATCTTCTAATTAATTACTTAAGAGCAACAGGAATAATGGAGAGAATTTAATTATTATTATTATTATTATTATTATTATTGTTATTATTAATAATAATTATTATTTTTTATTATTTTTTATTTATTTTATTTTATTTATTTATTTATCAACAAATATGACAAAGAAAGAAGGGAATTGCTATCAGGAGTAGATGATGGAAATATTACAATGGGGAATCTGCTAGGAAAGACATCTAAGAAAATATACAATCTTCTAATTAATTACTTCAGGGCAACAGGAATAATGGAGAGAATTAAATTATTATTATTATTATTATTATTATTATTATTATTGTTATTATTAATAATAATGATTAATTTTTATTTTATTTTATTTATTTATTTATCAGCAAATATGACAAAGAAAGAAGGGGAATTGCTATCAGGAGTAGATGATGGAAATATTACAATGGGGAATCTGCTAGGAAAGACATCTAAGAAAGTACACAATATTCTAATTAATTACTTAAGGGCAACAGGAATAATGGAGAGAATTTAATTATAATTATTATTGTTATTATTAATAATAATTATTATTTTTTATTTTATTTTATTTTATTTTATTTATTTTTTATTTTATTTATGTATCAACAAATATGACAAAGAAAGAAGGGAATTGCTATCAGGAGTAGATGATGGAAATATTACAATGGGGAATCTGCTAGGAAAGACATCTAAGAAAGTACACAATATTCTAATTAATTACTTAAGGGCAAGAGGAATAATGGAGAGAATTTAATTATAATTATTATTGTTATTATTAATAATAATAATTATTTTTTATTTTATTTTATTTTATTTTATTTTATTTTATTTCATTTTATTTTATTTTTTATTTCTCATTTATGTATCAACAAATATGACAAAGAAAGAAGGGAATTGCTATCAGGAGTAGATGATGGAAATATTACAATGGGGAATCTGCTAGGAAAGACATCTAAGAAAGTACACAATCTTCTAATTAATTACTTAAGAGCAACAGGAATAATGGAGAGAATTTAATTATTATTAGTATTATTATTAATGTTATTATTATTATTAATAGTTTTTTAATTTTTATTTTATTGTAGTTTTTTTTTTTATTATTATTATTTTTTTTTTTTCCTGCCATCTCCTGCTCCACACTCCAGTCCAGTAGGTGGCGGTAATGCACCTATAAGCTGGTTTGCCAGCCACTAATAAACCTTAAAGAAGAAGAAGAAGAAGTGACGCACTTCCTCTAGCCCAGCAGCACCCCCTGGTCATGTTGGTGTCCTCAGAGAAGAAAAGACTCAAACTTTAAGGCACAGTGTTGAAGACAGCCAGCCAGCCAGCCAGCCAGCCCAGGAACACAGCAGCTAGTGAAGTGACTGGTTAAACTGTGTTCACCTTTAAGAGCAGAGCTGATTATAATCTCCAGGTCTAGCAGCTTCAGAAGACAACACCACCATGGCTAAAGTACAAGTGTTAAACGTCGCTGTGCTGGACAACCCGAGCCCGTTTGGAAACCCGTTCCAGTTTGAGATCACCTTTGAGTGCATGGAGGATCTGCCTGAAGGTGGGTATTGTTGTCAGCTAACTGTGTACTGCATGTGTATCTATGGAGCACTAGCTACCTCTCTGCTGCAGTGATAACTCATACTCTGCAGGTTGTTAGGGCATATCGTGAAGTAATTGATAAGCACGCTTTTGTTGTTAGACGATAATGCCAAAATTAGTGATATTTTTATTTGACAAGTTGTTGAACATTTTGGCGCTGGCGCGTTTGTGCTTCAGCGCCCCGCCTCCTCTCTGCGCTGATTGGTTCCTGGACGTTCTTCCGGAGTTTCTTCCGAGAAGCTGATTGGTTGATCAGGCTGTGTTACTGTAGCAACAGACAAGCTCAACGAGTTTGCCGCGAACCGGCGGGCAGAGGCAGGACGGAGAAGCGGCAGCAGATTCAAGATTCAAGATTCAAGACCTTTATTGTCATTGTGTAGCACAACGAAATTAGATTATTACGATGCCATAGGTGCTAAAAAAGATAATACAATAAAAAAAGAGAGTGCAATATAAATATAAACGATAATATAATATAAAATATAAAAATACAATGTATATTAATGAGATGACAGTTTTGCCAGATTATTGCACAAAGTGTCCGTCAGATAATTATATCATTATTGCACAGTGATCAGCATGATAAATAGATAAAAAAAAGTCCAATTCCACCGACAGCCAAATATCAACAGTAAAAAATAGCAATGGACTTATATTGCATCACATGCAGAGATAATGCAATATAGATATAAAATATAATACAATATGAAATGACAGTTTTGCCAGATTATTGCACAAAGTGTCCGTCAGATAATTATATAATTATTGCACAGAGTGATCAGCATGTTATTGCACATATTCGTAACAGTAGATTTACAATATTTACATTGCAAAAGTGACACAAAAGTGACCAACGTAGGCTACTGGGAATGCATACAGTCAGTTAACCTGCAGGGATGTTAAGGGGCATCCTATGTAACTAAATTAAGTGTAGGGCATTTCTGAGGGGAAAACGACAAACTAGCTAGGAAAGCCATCCATCCTCTGAGTACTCTAGATCTCTAGTTTGTGGCTGTAAAGTCTCATGAGGCTGTGATTATCCTAGAGGTCACCACAGGTCAATTTATACAGTGAGGTCAAGTTTCAAAAAAATCTCACTATATAAAATGTCTACTATGAGGACAAACATCATCACACATGAATACAGTTGGGCTCGTTGGATCCACAAGAGTCTCAGCTTTACAGTGATACCCAATTTATGTAATTCCAGGACTGCTTAGGTACCCCAGTATGGAGAAATAGTCAAATACCATTTTGGAATAGGCAAAAATAATACATTTATACAATTTATTATTTTAATGAAGCTTCCCAGCAAAAAGCATTTCACACGATTGTACCTGTATAACCGGCATGACAATAAACATCTTGAATCTTGAATCTTGTAAAAATGGTTTAAGACTGAATTAAATTACCGTGTCATGTATGTACTAAAGCTGCTTACTTACACGGGGACCTCCAAGCACAGTGTCTGGAGATGAAGCTGATGGCCATTCATCAATTCTGTGTGTAACTCATATTCCTGGCTAACAGAAATATATCTTTAAGTCTCACTTTTGTGTGTGTGTGTGTGTGTGTGTGTGTGTGTGTGTGTGTGTGTGTGTGTGTGTGTGTGTGATGTCAGATCTGGAGTGGAAGATCATCTATGTGGGTTCAGCTGAGAGCGAGGAATACGACCAGGTTCTGGACTCTGTTCTCGTTGGCCCCGTACCGGCTGGCAGACACATGTTTGTGTTTCAGGTGAGTAAGCGTTGGTCACATGTGACCTCTCATCTCATACAGCTCGACCACTGACAGAAGCCATTGAATACTAGGACTAAAAGTCAAAGAAATCTGGGTAAATGTATTTGATTTCCCTAGTTTGGTTCTTCATTTTGCTCTGTTTTGCGTTAATAGCATGATTACTGTGGTTTTACTGTGATTTGATTCCTTCCTCTTTGTGTTCCTCTCTGCCCCCTCAGGCTGATGCTCCTAACACAGGGCTGATTCCAGAGAGTGACGCCGTAGGAGTGACTGTAGTCCTTATAACCTGCACCTACCGTGGACAGGAGTTCATTCGCATTGGTTACTATGTCAACAATGAATACACAGACCCTGAACTACGGGAAAACCCACCTCTAAAACCAGACTACACTCAGGTAAGACACGCACAGATGGTCATTGATTTCTGTCATGAATAGTAGCGTAGGGGATCTCCCCGCAACAATCTGTACTTTCTAGACTGAATCACAACAGATCTATCTGTCTTATTTTTGTGTCATTTTTTAAAATGACTGCAACTCCTGAGCTACAGATAGCTTAAACACAATGGTACAGTGCATGGGCCATGCTTGTGAAGTGAAAAGGGTCTATTGAAACATGCAGTGTTTTCTACTGCCCTCTGCTGTTCTGAAATTAAAGTTACAGGCAACAGTAGCATCATGAAAGAAGTATAACATAAACAGGAAATATGTATTGTTCAATTTTTCTTTTCTTTTTGTAGTTGTGTTCTCTTTATTTTAAAGGAGACAATCTTTTTGAGCAATATCTTTTGAATTTGTACTGTTGGTCAGACAAAATAAGCAATTTGAAAACAATACCTTATAGGGTTGTGCGATATGTGAAAGTTTTCCAACTGGCCACCGCCAGCCCAACAACCGGCGATTGATGATATATTCGCGCAGGTGTGTGTGTGTGCGCGCCCCACACCCGTAGTTTCAGCTGGGAGATGTGTTCAAGCGGCGAGTTTGCTACGTTCCACGTGCTCTTTTTTTTATTCTTATAAACAATATAAACTCACAAGATTGCAAGAAAGGAAATATTCTTCCACCTATTCTCCTTATTAAACAGAAAAATACAACTGTGTCTGTACACCTTCTGAAATCAAGCTTCTCCCTTTTCACCAAACTAACTGGCTTAATTTTGTTGTCAACTCATAGTAAAACACATTCCATTCAAAGTCGACGGAAACAAAATAAAACTCACCAAAACCGTCTTTGTTAGTCTTTCCACTGTTTCAACAATCACAAACTCTGGTTTGGTCAAAATAAACCCCTTAAATCACAGAGTTAGATGTGAAACTATACCGGCTCTACACGCTGTCTCTCTCTCTGCCTGCTGAGCAGCGCATCTTACTTGTTCTTCAGAGGCAGACCATTAAAATTGCAACATAAACCATATACCAAAAGTCACCCCAAAAAAACAACTGCCGATGTACTCAGCAAATCGCCTATATGTTCATCCAGTAGCTAAATCCTAACACCTTATGCCCTACCAAAGTGTCATGGGAATTCTGCACTATTTTCTGACATTTAAAAGATTTGACGGATGATTGATTAATCATAAAAATAATAGGTTTGTGATAATGAAAATAATCACCAGTAGCTGGCTGTGCTATACCGCTCAATGAAGGACGTGCATTGATGGTGTGATAACACACAACAGAGGAATAAGCTAGTCTCTGTTTCACAAGCCTTGACCAAACGGTGCATTTTCAGTCAACCTTAAACATGACGCTGAGGTTTGTCTTCTAAGCTAGGCTTCAGTAGTATGCCACTTTAACAAAGATAAAATGATAGAATAATATAGTTAAAAAAACTTACATTTTGCATTCAGTAACAACATATACTCTTAGCCAGCGAAGACATTGTCACAACTGAAATGGTTGAATGCTGACAAATGTTTGTTTATTTTGTTGAAATAATAAGCTTTTCTAATTTCAGGGATAATGAATTATTTCTAATATAGACCTAAAATCTCCAGTATCATGTTTCAGCTTTTTAGAAAGCCTGATAAAAGGAGCCCTGTATGAGAAATCGGTTGGTTCAAGGTAAGCCAGTGGAACAGAAGCCAACTCAAAACTGGCCATGAGTCTCTAGAAGTAGGCTCTTCATGGAAAAGGTACCTTTTTGTATTCACCTGACAGGGATCCACTCAACTTTTGAAAACAGTTGAATAATGTCCTCTGCAGCTCTGGAGAAGCTTCCTAAAATCTGAGAAAATAATCCATGTGAATCCATCAAGGTTAGAATTCAATTTTTTTCTTATGGAAAGCCTGCATCCCAAACAAGAGGCATGGACGACATGACACACAAGGGTGTTTACCAGGCTCGGAGGGTTTAATAAAAACAGGCTGTTTAGATCCATTAAGGAAAGTGAAACTTAACCGGTATTTATGGGGATGACGCGATGAGGACATTTTCCCACCGGTTAATAAACTTGTGACAACGCCGGTGTTACCGATTACACCGGACATTTTACAAGAAAAGATGGCGCTCAATATCTGTAGAGCGCTTACTTTGATCTTTAACGTCGGGTGGCTGTGTGTCAGTCCTCTCCGGTAGAGCTTTCGCTGCGGGGCCGCAGGTTTCCACCCGGTTCCCTTATAGCATTGGGTTTAAATCCGAGTATTGCCAAATATGCGCTTTTGCTTTTCGCTTTTACAGCCAAATCCTCCGTCATTGACTTGTCTGTCAACTCTCTCCCACCCCGTGTGTGTGTGAAATCTGACTCCTGCTACTGTGAGCTGAGACTCTGTACGGAGCAGACACTTTTACTTTCCGATTGTTGCGTCCGTCGTCCGACTATGTATTGATAACACGCAGCTGATACGCCAAAATGAACTAAATGGGTTTTATTCTATTAAAAAAAGGCGGTGGACAAGTAATGTAATCGGTGTATTCCCGAACACCGTGTAACACCGACTACCGCGGCAAGCCTATCGACCACAAACGGTTATTCTGACATTTCACCGATGTTACTTTCCTTCAGCTCCTGAGGAATATTTTGGCCTCCAACCCCCGTGTCACCCGTTTCCATATCAACTGGGAGGGCTCGGCAGACAAGATGGAGGACAGCGAGAACGTTGACCCGTCCCCCAACATCAGCGGCATGCTCCCTCCGTCCTGTATACCAGGAAAGATTCCACCTCTCGGGCTGATGCCGGACAACTCCATGGACTGCATGTAAGAATCATCAGATTAAGATAATGGACAAGGAGCTCTTCTTATCTGTACACACTTCACCTACAATGAAAACACACATTTGGACAAGGAGGCCGTGGATGTATCTACCTAACATGTGGACATTAACAGGAAGCAGGCATATGGCAGCAGGGACATTATTTTTATACAACATACACAAAAGGGATGGATCGGAAACTGTTTTTGTCTCCTGTGCACTCTCTTTCAACACAACACAGGCCTGCACAACCAGCATTGCCTTATTTTACCGTATCTTTGTCTTAGATAATGTCAAAGCTGAGCCAGAGAGAAAATTTGAGTCATCAGGGTGGGGCGATCTTAAGACCGCCGTATCCTCACAGCCCTGAGACCTGCAAGTCATACTCATACACTGATGTGACCTGTTTGGTACCCATACCGTGCTGCTCATTTTGTCCTTTTGAGCACAGATCAAAGCTATGAGCAGTGCTCTGTATGTCAGAATAGATGTAGCACTAGCTGCTTATAATAAAGCATTACATTGTTCTGAAGGTTTGTCTCATCTGATGTAAATTTGTAGCATCTGGAGTACCTGTGGAAAACATCTTGGGATTAAAGTATGGGCCATGTTCAGGGGCCTGTTGCAACAAGTAGCTTTTATTTACAGATAGCTTGATAGATTATGCAGAGCACAACCTTGTGTTTGCAAGTTTTACCCTTGGTCTCTTATCCAGATAAATCTGTAAACCTGCCTCTTCAAACAGGCCCCAGTTCAGATAATGTTCTTTAAATTGTTACATAAACACGTAGGTAAAGGAAACGAGGGACAAATGGATTCCGTGTTGCAGTCAAGTTGTTTGGATGGTTTAGGCTTACTGTAAATAATGTTTTCCCAGCGCTTATTTTGTCTTCAAGAAGACAAGGCATATTTTCTTTTTGTACTTACTATATATTCTCTGCCTCAGTATTTGTAGCAACAGTGATGGGGTTAATAAAGATTGTTTTGTGGACCTAGTGCTGCTTTCTGGTTATCACATCTTACTCACACAGCTGCTTTCCACCTCGACTAGTGAGGAAGGAAGCTCAGCAACAGCAGCGAGACTCAGCGCGTTGTGTGTGTGTGTGTGTGTGCGCGTGCATCGGCCCACTCTTTCCCCTCCCTTCTCTGGCTCCTTTCTTTTTTCCAATTTCATTCATAAAATGCAGCAGCCTCACTCCACCATTTTCACTCTAGCCTCACGTTGCTATGCAACTGCAGCACAAAAGGGAGGGGGGACTGTCTGCTCTCACCCATTTTATCTCCTAGTTGGAGGGAGCAACTCCTCCGTCAATCCATCTGTTACCTCTGTCTGCTTCGCACATGTCTACACTGTTTTGCATGAATGGTTATAAAAGCTGCAGGCTTGGGTAAAAAAAAAAAAAGCAGCAGCAATCTGTGGCATGTAAAACTGCATATTCATAGCTGGCATCAAAATCCATATGCTGCATATTGTACTTTGAGTATTTTCATTTTGTGCTACTTAGTACATCTACTCCACCACATTTCAGAGACAAATATTTGCCTTGCTACCCCACTACATTTATTTGATATCTTTAGTGTCTAGTTGCTTTGGAGATTTGGATTAATACTACAAAATATAATCAACAATTAAATTATGATACATTATCATAGGTTAAGATATGATCAGACTTTATTGATCCCAGGGGAGAAATTCACAAGCTACCCTGCAGTATAAAAAATAAGTAAGGGAAAAATGTCCAGCGAGCTGGTCATTATTGTGAAATAAACCCTGACAGAGCAATGACACGGTCGGGGTCTTGCGTTGCTCCTGAAGGGTTTATTTCACAATGACCCGCTAGCTGTACATTATTCCACTTACTACACGGCTACTTACTTAAGAAATAAATAATTTGACACAAAAACGGTCCGAGAGAGTCCAACATCAGAACAGTACACTATACAAGATGTTTCTGAAAACATTTGAGCTGAGAAATAGGCATTACAGTAACAGAATATTGATTAATATTTAATCAGCACTGCCTAGTTTGACTGTTTGATCGGAGTTTGCGAGTGATTGACAGCTGCTCAGAGACGGCAAGGCTCCAGCTCGGCTCTGATTGGTTGTTTTCCTCCGGTCTGTGAAATCTTCCAGATGCCATTAGGAGCACCGGAGGACACAGAGGCACATTATTTTTTTTTTCAGATTACCTGTTTAAAAAAAATATATACTTTTTTTTTTTTTTATCATATTTGCTCCGTTTCTGCCCACTGCGGCTTTAACATAATAAAGTATGTGACTAGAGCTCTAATATGATGGTGTCAGACCCTGCAGTAGCTGTAGGGATCTACCATTTATACCTTGGGTGTTTATTCTTATTCAGATTTTTACCAACACAACTCAAAATTATTATTGAAATTAGATATTCAGATGCAAATCTATGCGAGATTTTTTCAGGATCCTGAATAAGAGGGCCCTTGGGCATCTGCTACACACGCCCTGCAGGTATACACCTAGGTGTGGGGTGAGGATGACAGAGATGCTGTTAAGATAAGATAAGATATTCCTTTATTAATCCCGCAGTGGGAAAATTTGCAGTGTACAGCAGCAAAGGGGATAGTGCAAAAAACAAGAAGCATCAGCTAACAGTAAAAAAAAAAGAGCTAAACAAAGTTTAACAAAATATGAACCATTTAAATAGAAGGAAGTATAAAAATAGGAGCAGTATATACAGTATTGGCAATAAACAGACTATTAACAAAATTGCACAAGTGGAAAATGATATTGCAGTTAGAATAGAATGAAATGAATGAATGAATGAATGAAATTCCATCTGAAAATATCAGGTTATTGTCATTTTTTTGGTGTGTAAGTGATGTAAAGGTCGTTGGTACACAGACAGTATGAGGATCTGCATGTTTTTCATTCAACACTCAAAAAGATTGTCTTTTTATTTTCCCTGTGATTCATTATTTCCCAGCAGATCAACTCTTCCCTCCATGCATGTGTCTGTGATCTGTTTAGAAGTCCTGCCAGCCAGACCGCGCCGCGCGTGTGTGCTTTAAATTCTGACCAACATTTCTATAAATAGCTCGCGGTTGACGTCACTCAGCCAAACGTGTATCAGTCGCTTGGCGGCGGCGGTTGGGGGGGGGGGCATTCCTGTCAACCAGCTGCTCACAGCCAATAGATATCCTCGCATTCACCGAGATTCCCACGGTTCAGCCGCGCCAAGCCAATGGAGGAGAGGAGAGCAAACCGGAGAGAAAGTGGCTACGCGTAACGTCGTCGTGGAGAGAAAAATAACCGCTGACGTTCACCCGTCACCGTCGCTTTAGCTATTTGAAAGGGCGGGCGGTTAGGCTGCCCGTTTGTTGATGGAATTGCGATGGGGGCCAATCACAGCGCTGTAAAAGAGCTGTGGGCCAATCACAGCGCTCCGTTAGGACAGCGCTGTAAGAGCTGTAGCCAATCACAGCGCTCCGTTAGGACAGCGCTGTAAAAGAGCTGTGGGCCAATCACAGCGTTCCGTTGGACAGCGCTGTAAGAGCTGTGTGGCCAATCACAGCGCTGTGTAAGAGCTGTGTGGCCAATCACAGCGCTGTAAAAGAGCTGTGGGCCAATCACAGCGCTTCGTTAGGACAGCGCTGTAAAAGAGCTGTGGGCCAATCACAGCGCTCCGTTAGGACAGCGCTGTACGAGCTGTAGCCAATCACATCGCTGTAAAAGAGCTGTGGGCCAATCACAGCGCTCCGTGGAGACAGCGCTGTAAGAGCTGTAGCCAATCACAGCGCTGTAAGAGCTGTAGCCAATCACAGCGCTTCGTTAGGACAGCGCTGTAAGAGCTGTGGGCCAATCAGTAGCCTAGCTTTAAGCTGTCAATCAAACCACCGCGTTCTGACGAGTGGGCGGGACTTTTCGCTCGGCTGTAGTTCCGTCATCTCGCTCTCGTCTCCGAGGCTACCAGAGGGGCCGATGTTGATCTGGTGTTGATCCAACTCCCGCTAGAAGAGGATCCATTATTAACAGCTGGGTTCGGTAACGGAGAAGTGGCAGGGCTTTTTGATTGAGAATATTGCATCCCCGCAGTGTTTTTTGGGGGGGTGGCTGTGGGGGAGAGGTGGGGAGCCTGGGGGGGGGCCTCGCTCGGAGGGGGGACAGGAGAAGACTGGATCCTCCGTTGTCAGGGCCAACTGTCGGCCTGGCGGTCCAGCAGTGAAGAGCCCCAAAGCGACCGACACACCACCGCACCGCGATAGCTCCACCGTGGATCTAAACTCGATAACCCGGTGGTTGATGACCGTCTCCTGCCGTCATCAGCAGCAGCTATTAAAGATCAAGACCTCGGGAGTTAACTAGCTGTTACAGCTGGATTTAAGGATAAATACCCGTTGATAACCTCTCCTAATCGAGCTATACCGGCTTGATAAAGGGCTGTAGGAGGCGGCCACACCGCCACGGATCACCCGCTGACGGGTTGTCATCATGGGCAACGCGCCCACGGCCAGGAAGGGCAGCGAGATGGAAAGCGGTGTGTATAATACCATCACCATCACCAGTACACACACATATCACACTCCTGAGCAGCACCTGGCTCGGTGGTTGCTGCTGCCTCATGTACATGATGATCAGAGACGATGTGATATAAAAGCAGGCTGTCTGTGTTAGCTTTTACATAACAAGACATATACACTGTTCATTAGAGGCCTATTCTTGCCTTTCCATTCATTAAGATCCACTCCATGACCAAGTCCTTGCTGCAAAACGAATTATAGCTTAGGCCAATGCAAGCAAGCTCCCAAGAACCTAAAATAGTATTTAAATTCAGGAGCATTGTATGTCTACATGTAGAAGGGACACTGTCTTCAAATGCACTTTTCACTTTTGGACTTTTAAAAATGATAGTTGATGCTGTAAGGTAGGATGAAGCAGGGTGTAGGCTAGAGGTGTATAGCTGTATGAGCTGTACAGCATTGTAAACTGCAAGCATCTTGGAATATAACACACTATGTGTCAGATATTTCCCCAAACACTCTATAGGCCTGTTGCTCCAGTCCTTTGGAAAGAGATGCAAGCTCCCAAGAACCTAAAAATATCATACATTTAAATTCAGGAGCATTGTATGTACATGTAGAAGGGACTCTTAAAATGAGACCCACTGTTCACTTTTTTGACTTTTAAAAATGATAGTGGATGCTATAAGGTAGGGTGAAGCAGGGTGTAGGCTAGAGGTGTATATATCTGTATGAGCTGTAAAACGGCCAGCAGCATTGTAAACTGCAAGCATCTTGGAATATAACACACTATGTGTCAGATATTTCCCCAAACACTCTATAGGCCTGTTGCTCCACTCCTTTGGAAAGAGATGCAGCTTAAACTGTGTGTGTGGGTGAGCTGAATCTAATCTACATGAACCCTGAAAAGTCTGCAGGTTTTGGCTGAGCTGGTCTCAGTGTGTCTGCTGTACTGTAAGTCCAATGTAAAGTTACTGTTATGCAGAAAGACGAGATGTCCGTGGGCACTGGACTGGTGTATATATTGGAGTAGTTATTTACTAAAGCTTTTGTTTTTACCATGACATATAGTACAGACAATTTTTTTTTATTATTATTTCTAGCATCAGTGAGGCATACTAAATGTGTGTGTATCTCATACTCAAGTCAGTCTGGCTGTGCTGGGTACTATGTGTGTGTGAGTGCTGCAACCATGCATTGCTATTGAAGCAGTTTCCTATCCACCAGATATACTTTTCCACTTAAAAAGGTGACAGGGATGATGAAAAGAGTTGTTTATGAAATATGGTTTAAGAAGCTCTGGGTGTATGTACTGTATCACACATTCACACCTAGAACCTTCCAGGTACAAACATGTCATGTAGCCTACTCTTGGTCAGTAAACAGGTTTGCCTGTGTAGGTAAGGCTTTGGTGCCTTGCTCAAGAGTGAGTAGTGTTACTAGTTCACTTAACTCTACCATATTTTCTCAACTGGCAGGTTATTATAACCCTTGACCTGTTGGAGGAAATTTAATATTTAATGCCAAGCCTCACCATTAGCCTGTGCATTATTCCTGTCCTGAACGTGAACTAAGTTGATTTGTTTAGTTTTTTTTCCACGTTTGCTTCAATTATTTTGATTTCCTCTCTCCTGATAGTTGTGCTCCAGCGATTTAGTAGTGCACTTCTATAAAGTTGAGGGACTCACAAGAGGCAGATTTTGAAGCAGCAGAGACAGAGATATTTAGTCCCTGGTATGAGTGAAGGTTAGAAAATGGTGGATTCTGCAATTCCCATAATGCAACTCAAAAGCGTCTTTCATTAGACCCTAACTGCCTGTTAAATGCCATGATCTTCCAAACATACTCTATCAAAATTTGAAGTCTCAAGCCCAACCTGTCATAAACCCTGATGACATCATCAAGGTTATTTTCAAATACTTTCGAAAGCTCCCACCAGAACTACAACTGCTTTACGCAGCTTAGTAGCACTCTCCATGACAAGTAACCAGGCAGCAACCTCCGGTTCTGCAAATTGAAGCCAATGCTGGAGTGCCTTAAACTTGCATTCTTTCTAACAGCCAGCAGGGGGCGACTCCTCTGGTTGCAAAAATAAGTCTGATTGTATAGAAGTCTATGAGAAAATGAGCCTACTTCTCACTTGATTTATTACCTCAGTAAACATTGAAAACAAGAGTTTATGGTTTCAATCGCTAGTTTCAAGTCTTCTTCAATACAGCATGATGTTCATTTAGTAAATTATGGTCCAATTTAGAGTTAAACAGATGATACAGCAGGGTATGCTTTAGGGCGTTGCTACCTTGTGATTGACAGGTTGCTACCACGGCGTTGTCCGTGTTTTCATCTTAGGAAAGATGAGGCTGTTTGGAATATCGACATTTTCCTCAGACCTATTGTAAAATTACCGAGAAAAACAATATACGACTAAAATTTCAATATACAGTATTACCTTATTATGCTCCGAAAAATTTAGCTCCATAGCCTCCGCCATATTCTGACAACGTCAACAAACGCGTCACAACTTGTAAACTCTGAGCTTTCAGAAACTTTCCACTTACGAGGTCTTGAATACCACAAGAGGGGGGCGTTCATATGGACTCTTCTCGTGAACATGGTAAACACAACCCCATTTGAAGGCACAATTAGCTCCACCCTCTGGTGTCAGTTCTGGTTGCAAAAAACCAAGAGGGTGACGGCCAAATCTGCGGTGTTGATCTGAAGGCTTCAAAACCATAGTCCCCAAACCAGTGGGTGACGTCACGGTGACTATGTTCACTTCATATATACACTCCGTGGTAACAACGCACAAGTTGTGTGTAAAATCAGTGGAGTGCCCCTTTAATATTATTCTGGGTTCAGTATGTAAAGAATCAGCACAGTTGGTGATATTGAGGCTCATTCTCCTGCCTTCAGAAGTCTCTAGTAGACTTAAATATTGACTAACTGAACAGCATGTCCTTAAAACCTTTGATAGGATCCACATCTGCTTGTTTGGGGCATCTGTATTAGTTATGAGTAGTTGATTATAAGATGGATTTGACACAACAAAGTTTAATCTCAAACAATATAACAGAGTTCATCCTAGTGAGCCAAGGTGCATGTCAACCTGTGTTCCAAACCAGCTTAGCACCTGTTTGCATGTCTTGTCTCATTCTCAATCTCTCCTCTTTCTATGTACTTTTAACTGGGATATAATTTTTAAAATACACCGGCTCAATTGATGCAATGCAATTGATTTCAGAAAACACAGGAAGTATCCTACTATTTAATTTCTGGTTTATTTCACTCTTTACAAATATAGATATTCTTGTGATTTTGTCTTCCACAGTCAAGGAATTCCTTGCTAAAGCCAAAGAGGACTTTCTAAAGAAGTGGGAGAACCCTGCACAGGTTAGTGTTTGGATGTATGTGGGACATTCATCTAACACAACAGGAATGTGACGTATATTTTTCTGCATACGTTTGCGTGCATACAAACATGTATGTATGAGTTTATCATTCTAAGTCTGTGTGACCAATTATGTCAAACTTATTTGTGGTGTGTTCTCTACAACTCCTCTTGCAATTTACTTGTTTTCCATATTCATTGTGCACTCCCAAATTGGTATGTTTTTTTTCTGTTCTGGCAGCTACCACTGTAGATAAATGTAAACTTCTATATATATTTGGATGGTTAAATGAACAAGTGGCTCATAAAATATGTAGAGTGATGATTCAGTTTTATCATTTATTGATTTTAGATTAAAATTATATTGTATTATAATTATATTGTCATATCTTTTCTCAAATTCTTGTTCAAGTTATTTTAATGTTTTTTTTGCATCAAATGTAATGGAAATATTGCATTGATCAACATATAATTTTGTATATACCTTTTTATGTATAGACATTTTAGAAAACATATTCTTCTTGTCAACATTGTGGTACTGATTCCAACTGTATCATCCAGCCCTAGAAATCTGATAAAAAAAAGTTGGATGTTCTGTTTGCTGCTATGCAACGAATTATTTAGACATATTTTACAGACACAGATAATAATATTAAATACACATAAGACCTTTATCAATGTTCTTTATATTGGAGGGTATATCTACCTTTCTCTCTGACCCTGTGAGTTATGAAAAATAACACACTTGACATGTGACAGTGTGACAGCTTTTCTAATACAAAATTTGTGTAGATCTATCAGGATAGATTTTACTGGCTTACATCATATTATTAAATATAACTGGGATCTATATTAATTTTCTGTGCAATGCATGTACAATATATCCAGTATGTACATATATGTATTGCATACTAATTACAGCTGTCAAAGTTGACGCGATAACGCGTTAACGCAAATTTGTTTTAACGCCACTAATTTCTTTAACGCATCAACGCAATCAATTTTTTGGAGGTTTTGTTTTTCGGTTTTTGGTTTTAAAGCTAAAGTGAAGATATTAGCATCATACAAAACTATTAAACCTAAGGAATCCATTGGTACCAACCATGTTACTACTAGCTTGTCGAGAAGGAGAGTAAATAACGCTCCAAACTTACGCTCAATTTTTTCGAGGAAAAACTGTCATGGCCATTTCCAAAGGGGTCCCCTTGACCTCTGACCTTGAGATATGTGAATAAAAATGTTTTTTTTGGGTAGCCACGAGTCTCCCCTTTACAGACATGCCCACTTTATGATAATCACATGCAGTTTGGGGCAAGTCATAGTCAAGTCAGCACACTGACACACTGACAGCTGTTGTTGCCTGTTGGGCGTGAGTTGGCCATGTTATGATTTGAGCATATTTTTTATGCTAAATGCGGTACCTGTGAGGGTTTCTAGACAATATTTGTTATTGTTTTGTTTTGTTAATTGATTTCCAATAATAAATATATACATACATTTACATAAAGCAATCATATTTGCCCACTACCATGTTGATAATAGTATTAAATACTTGACAAATCTCCCTATAAGGTACATTTTGAACAGATAAAAAAATGTGAGATTAATTTGCGATTAATCGTGATTAAATATTTTATTCGATTGACAGCCCTAATACTTACCGAGTATCATAAACCATATATACCATGCTTGATATACATTATATACTCTATGTATATAGTATGCACATATACCATACACATACTGTACACTCAGGCATTGCTTGCCTGTACAAAAACATACATAATCTAAAATAGATGGTAAATGTGAGCATAGGAAACATTAGAAAATAAAAGTTCCCTTCCCCACAACCGTCACCATCCCATTTTCACAAAAAAATCAACTAACCCTTTTTATTTTGTCTGTTCAGAACACTGCTGGCCTGGAGCAGTTTGAGAGGTTGAAAACCCTGGGCACGGGCTCATTTGGCCGTGTGATGCTGGTGAAGCACAAAGAAACGGGACAGCATTATGCCATGAAGATCCTCAACAAGCAGAAGGTCAGTCTGGGTCAGAGGAGGGTCAAAGTGGGATGGAGGGTGTTTAAATGTGACATGTCATTTAAGGACACTTGCAGGATGGTCATAGAAAATATGGAAATGTCATTGATGTGAAAATTGTGCTCACGAGGTTTGAAACATTCATGGATATTGAAATAAGCCCTCTTTATATGCTGGTGCAAAGATGGCAGAGACTCAAATACAGGTGCAAGCCTTTTTTTCCCCCCTTTGAACCTCTTTGAACCCGCTTGTGCTGAAGCAGACATCGGCTGGAGTGGCAGAGCTGAGTTTGTCTTTATGCAGATCACATCAAGTTGAGTCATTTCTGTACCCATTTAGAATTACATTGTGCCAGCGTTTCCGCTCGCTCCAATCCCCTCTTATGACATCATATTTATAAATAAATATTTTTATAGATTAAAATACACAGATGGGAATGTCTGTTTTTGGCTTGGAGAATTTAATACCTGAAAAATCCAGGTTCTTCATCACATTGATGCAGTCCAAAGTCATGCAGGTTAGGAGGACTGGTCAATGAATTGTGAATGTTATCTGCGTATATAGAGTATGGCTGGCAACCTGGCAAACTACCTGACCAAATGCATGAAAGGAGAGGCCGTGACCCTGCTGGATAAAAGCAACTGATGTGATTTGACACCTGCTTATAGTATATTCCTCCTGCTCATAATATATTCATCCTATTCAGGCCCGTTCTCCAGCTTGTGCCACTTTGCACCATAATTACTGTATGTTTGTGTGTCTGATTACCAAAAGTGGAACGAATGTGTTTGCAACACCTATGTTGACTTATTTCCAGAGTTTCAGCTTGTGTGTGCTTGTACTTTTTTCCCAGTTTCACAAGAATAAGACCTTTACACTTTTTGGAAATGTTGTATCTGTCTGTATATGTTGGACTTACATCTGGAATATGAAGTTACCTTTAATGCAGCAGTGTTTTGAATAAGTAGTGCCTTAAGATGTACTGTCTCATCTGTAGTCTGTCCTATATGTATGATGGCACTCAGTCGTCCCCTTATTTCTGACATAGCTTAGAACAGTGTCCCACAGTGTTATTTCTCTGTCCAGAAGTGTCGGACCAGGGGCCGTTGAATGTTGATGCATGTGTTAAAGCGAGCTAAGATTGTGCTGCTCTGATAAAACAATAGTTTATTATTGTGATTTATATTATATATGTATGGTCTATTATATTACACAACATAAACTCTTCTTCTCCCTCTCTCTTTTTTGCCATTCAGGTGGTGAAGCTCAAGCAAATAGAGCACACTCTGAATGAGAAGAGGATTCTTCAGGCTGTCAGCTTTCCTTTTCTGGTGCGGTTAGAGTACTCGTTCAAGGTGCGGAGTGTTTTTTTATGTGTGGTTGTGTGTTGACGATGAGTGACTGGATAGATTCTCCTTCCATCCGCTCATCAGCTCTTCTCTCCATCCCTCATACCAGCTTTTAAGATACTATTTGTCTACATTTTTGTGAAGATGGTCCATTAAAAAAAAAAATGTTTAACCCAAGCACACTCAGTTGTTTTATGGCAACTGAACAATTAAGCATCTGGCTATCATGAGTGTGCAGAAACACATACTGCTTGGCTGTCATTCAGCAAAACGTGTTCTACAACTTCTGGCTCATGATTCGGCTCCTTCTGTTGTGGTCGGATGACACTTCATACGAGCTACTTCTTTTCAAACATAACCCGACCCTTACAGTTATAAGTTATTAGTATATTAGGATCCCCATTAGCTGACGCCGTGATGCCAGCTAGTCTTCCTGGTGTCCGACACAGAAATCACAACCGATCATATGCATTATATATACATTCAAACATCTCATACAAAAATCACTGTACTCACATTACCTTATATAAAAATGATGCCAGCAAATTCCATGCAGTGAGATATACATATTTCAAACCTTAAAACACCATATACAATAGCTCTGTAAATAACAGTAGATTTGAGGAGATTTGTTCTCGTCTTGGTCATTAACTTCTATCACATTCTCTGTAACGCTTTATAGGAAAGAGTCTCACCCTGAAGACTCTATTTGTGTATTTGTATGTATGTGTATATATTTGTGTTTACTTTTAGGTAATATGGTAAATTACTAACTTTTCCAACTAAGGGCCAAAACACTGCATGTGAAGTTTTAAGCCGTTGCTACTTTGCGTGGTGTCACATATTTTGTCTTTACTAATTTGTGTTGTTTCAATTGAAGAACTTCCAAAACTGAGAAAATAATATCAAAATGTGAGTGAATTTATTTCTAGATCAGGATTTTGTCATACTTACAAAACAGTTTATTAACATTCTCACCTGATTCCAGTATTTACTAGTTCTATTGACTGCATATAACAGGCATACAATGTCATTTGAACACTCTATTTCCTCAAGCTGAATAAACATTGTATGAATTTATCGAAAATATGATCTCTTCTGTTTAAAGACCACTTCCAAGTATTTATAGTGACCCCTGTGATCAGAATATGAACTACGTATAAACCTATTAGGGCGGTCAGTCGATTAAAATATTGAATCACAATTAATTGCATATAAATTGGCACATTTTTTATCTGTACAAAATGTACCTTTAAAGGGAGATTTTTCAAGTATTTAATACTCTTATCAACATGGGAGTGGGCAAATATGGTTGTTTATTGCAAATTTATGTATATATTTATTGATGGAAATCAATTAACAACGCAAAACAATGACAAATATTGTCCAGAAACCCTCACAGGTACTGCATTTAGTATAAAAAATATGCTCAAATCATAACATGTCAAACTGCAGCCCAACAGGCAACAACAGCTGTCCGTGTGTCAGTGTGCTGACTTGACTATGACTTGCCCCAAACTGCATGTGATTATCATAAAGTGGGCATGTCTGTAAAGGGGAGACTCGTGGGACTGTGGGTTTTCTAGTTTCATATGATGACAGTATCTTCACTCTAGCTTTTAAACTGAGCCCGCTACAACCTAAAAATCGCAAGTTGCATTAATGCGTTAAAGAAATTAGTGGCGTTGAAATTAATTTGCGTTAATGCGTTATTATTGCGTTAACTTTTTCAACATTTTCACACCCCAGCTTTGTCTGTGGCTGGTTGTACTCTACTTTTACAGACTAACCCAGCTGATGGCCGTACTCCAATTTAAGCCTTATTCAGGTTAAGCCGTGTTAGATGCACCCCGGATGCCCTGGGATTGTATATCCTTGATGCGTCAAATAAACCTATTAACAGAGTTTTCCTGTCCACGTGTCTCGCCCTGCACGCTGATGGAAGAGTCAACAACAAACACATATTAACTCAGCTTAGTTGGAGTTATTCGACAGTAAGTTGCATTTGCACGTGTCAACCGAGAAGCGGGTCAAGAATGAAATCCTCCTTGATAATATAAAGCAGGTGCTATTTATTTTTGTTAAAGGGGCTGAAGAACTTGTGATTTGAAAACCAGGTTTTGGAAATACACTTTTTCATTGGGACTTTTTATGGTAATAACTGAAACAAAAAGTCAGTGGATTCATTTATATTGACCCACAAAATGTCCATGTCGTCCGGTTGCCCATCCTGTGTGTGTGTGTGTGTGCGTGCGTGCGTGAATATTTGAATGTATGTGAGTGAGTGTCACTAACAAGCCCTCTGTCTTCCCTTCCCCAGGACAACACTAACCTCTACATGGTGATGGAGTATGTACCAGGTGGAGAGATGTTCTCCCATCTACGGAGAATTGGCAGATTTAGGTTAGTGTCTGTATGCAATGGAGTTTACATGAAGCTTACAGCCAGCAGCATTTTATAGGCACATGTAGAGGTAAATTATGGAGCTTTGTACTCTCAATTCAACTCTCAGTTTTTTTGTCTTGTAGTCTATTTCATTCTAATCTATACAGCTCTGTTCTCCTCAGGTCTGTTTTAGCTCTACTCTGTTTTATTTAGCTATATTTTCCCTCTGTTCTGTTATGTACTCTACACTCCGATAAACTGCTCTCTCTCTCTGTCCATCTCCGTGTGTTTGTGTGTGCAGTGAGCCTCACGCTCGGTTCTACGCTGCTCAGATCGTTCTAACCTTTGAGTATCTTCACGCTTTGGACCTGATCTACAGAGACCTGAAACCTGAAAACCTGCTCATAGACCAACAGGGCTACATACAGGTAAATAACACCTGATGCTGTGATATACAAAAGCTGATCATAAATGACTTACTCAAAAGGTTGCTGGTTATATATTAACTCCTGCATGTATTATTCATATGATTTTATCTGCAAAAGCACACATAAGGCCTAAATTAATCATTATACATCAGTGGGAGTTCACAAGTGATGCTAAACAATGCAGGTTGCTCTCATACACCGTTCGTAGTTATACCTACGAAAAGTAATGCACTGTAATTTGTGTATATCCCACAAAATTAATTTGTGTGTAATAAACGTAATCGTGAAAAACCAGGAAATATAAATAGTGGCGAACACCGTGTATGAAGCAAGGAGGTCGGGTTGGATGGGTGGGTCAAAAAACACCAGACTTTCGCCCAGGAGACCGGCGTTCATGTCCCGAGTGATATCAGAAGTCAACGTTGATTTATCTGTCACAAATCTTAGTTATTTACATAATTAAGTAACGCCACTTCCGGAGTTATTTTAAGCCAAACCACAATCTTTTCCTAAACCTAACTAGGTAGATTTCTTGCCTAAACCTAAGGAAGTTGTTTACTGTGAAGTTGGAAGTTTATTTTCAAAAGACTGTATGCATGTAACAAGCGGGAATTGACACTTGTCAAATGTCCAGCAACGGACATTTGTAGGAAAACTAATGAAAAAAGGAGGAATAACTTTCCCCGAAAGATATCATACGAACCATCGTATGAGTATAAATTGAACAATGTCTGCCACTCTTATGATGTTCCAATCGTTGTTGAGATTTCAGGTTTGTTAAACATGCAGACAGCCCCAGCTCTGTGTATTTGCTAGGAATTCTCCTCATCCCTCAGATTTTCAGCCTACAGCCAAACCCCTCTTGAATGCCCGGCTGTGCACTGTACCCATGGTTTATTTTGTCCGAAACCTGAGTGAACATTGGTGCAGTATTTGAGAGGTGCTGGAGCTGGAAACTTGCAATATCATAAGATCACGTGAGAACCATGGTATCACAAATCACCCGAAAATCCATCTTGTCAGCCTTCGAGTAATGCATTTGTGTCCGACAAGCCAGTAACCGGACCGATCAGCGTCCTGTGAGGAGCTACTGGCAGCTACGGGCGTAGCGACTGTTCGTTCTAAACAACAATGGCAGCTCCTAAAGATGTTGGCGTAGATGCTGCGATAGCATCAGTTCTATCAGAACTGGAGAGTATTTCTTCATTGAAAGAAGAGCAATTTGTTGGCGTTAGCGGTTAGTTGCACACTGTTAGCTCTTTAGAGGAGCTGAAGAGAGTATGACGCCACATCCGTTGGAATTTGCGAGAAAAAACGGCCCACATTCTTCACATTAAAAGCAGTTTATAGGCTGATAGAGGTTAGGTTACAACCTGTTCACACGGCAATTAAACAACGTTAATATGTGTTAAAACTTACATACAGTCCCTTTAAATGTGAGGCATGCTAACTTTAGCATTTGCTGCTAGCTCGATCTGAGTGGCACCACCCCACCTGAGTCAGATCGTACTTACCAAATGTAATGTGTAACTCAGCGAAGTGTTATGTGAGATTATGAGATATTGTAACCATTGTTATAATATGCTGCCACAGGAGTATCTCTGTAGAACTGTATCAGTCACATACAGTAACAGGAGTGACACTTAAAAGTTCTGTGTAAAATCACAGAGGGGGATTTGCTAAAAAAGTGAAACCTGGATGTTATTTCTTTGTAATTTAGGCTGTCATTAGAATTGGATATTTTAACAGTCATTATAGAGTTACAGGGATGCAAGGACTAAACCTAACACAGACATGGAAATGTCAAGAAACTATCAAGCGCAACTATGATGGCAGAGTGTGTATTTTGCAATTATCTGTTCGCTGAGTTGTGTGCTGGCAAAGGGAGGCTGTCTTGTAGCATATATTCTGCTGCTCTCTAGTGGTGAATAGTAAAAATAACAGCTGGTGAAAGAATTCCGTTGCTGCTCCAAGATCCTTGCTTTAGGTCGTTTCTAAATGGTTAAGGTTAGGCATTGACCTTGAATGGTTAAGGTTAGGATAGGATTGTAAGGGCAGCAAATCTCGCGCGAGTTTTTGCAAATTTTCACAATTTCTGGGTTACCATCTAGACACAACCCCTTGCTTTTCTCCCTCTCTTTGCCTCTGTCTGTCATCTGTCTTCCTTCTTCCTTTCATGCGCTAAAACTCAGCCGGGCACTCTGAGAGTATGTCTGCTTATTTTGTTCGTCCTCCTACTCTCTTTCTCATTATTTGTCATTGCTCTTTCTTTTCCTCTCTCAGGTGACAGATTTTGGCTTTGCCAAACGTGTAAAGGGCCGGACCTGGACACTGTGTGGCACCCCAGAATATCTGGCCCCAGAGATTATTCTCAGCAAGGTGAGCCACCATTATTCTCCATTTTATCTTGTGAACTTTCAACTGTGTTTCCTTTCAAAATGTGATTTGCAATGCATTTGAACAAACAATATGACCAACTTGTTACACAAGGTTAAAACATATTGCAACACTTTTCTTACAGGATAGTTGTTCATTTGAGTTGACAGAATTGTAACACATCGTTGCTGCTATTTCAGATATATTAATTAAAATCTTAAAATGGTATTTACGGTCCTACCAGCCAGAGGATATGAATCTAAGAATGTTGATGTTGGTCACTTGGATTTTTCAAACCAAACTGGGCATTTGGGTTTAAGGAGCCTCTATAGAGCACACACAACTCAGATGTTCCTCAAAACGAGATGCAAACAGTGAAACTAGCATAACTCTAAAAACCCTATTTAATAGGGCTGTACAGAATAGTTTGAAGATCATTCATAACGTTGACATTCGAATTCTAAATCAACATTCGAGTGCTGCCCAGCTTCTTCTGCATGTCTATTCACTCTGTTTAAACAGTATTTCTGCACAGTTGTAGGCTGTAATAATATTATTATAATTATACTATTTGTAGGTTCAAGTGGTGGCTGTATAGGATTGCTTCTGACTTCCGATGTAATCATTTCCAAAATTCACAGTATGGGTTTATCTAATGAAATATTCTGCTTCAATCGATTTTTGTTGGTGTTTAGCCTTTCAAAAACTTTTCACTGCGGTCAAAAACTGTTTGCTCTCCCGCTTGCCGCACACAAAGGGAGGCACGCACCTGTATCAGTAACGGGGCGCTCTAGCAACAATCTAACAGCACCATAAATTACATTTATATAAACAAAAAATCTTTTTTCTTAGGGTGATGACGTCATAAAATATGACGAAACCTCAATAGAAGCTTACTT
This sequence comes from Sebastes umbrosus, assembly GCF_015220745.1. NCBI lineage: Eukaryota > Metazoa > Chordata > Actinopteri > Perciformes > Sebastidae > Sebastes > Sebastes umbrosus. Next base: position 27,610,113 of record NC_051271.1, on the reverse strand, counting down.
CTATTGAGGTTTTTGAATAAAGCTTTGAATGTAAACATTAAAAAAAAAAAGACAATGGGTACAGCCCTGTTATTTAAATGCAAAACGTGACAACAATCATCATGACATCTTTATTGATAGACAGCTATTTGTTCTCTGTAAGATGCCCTTGAATGGTTCTCATCTTCAGCATAATATCACAAACATATTTTGACTAATTACTTACTGTCAGCAACCTGCTGAATATAACAATCATATCTCTTCCCTCTAGATGGGATGCACAGACTACGTTAAAATAAATAAGATGTACAGTTTATGAGTATAGGATGAACAAAGTTTAATAATATTAAAAAAATAACATTTTAAATGTTATCTTGATAAATTTTCTATAATGATCTCTTTTTATCTCCACTTTTCCTCCTTCCTTGTTATATCCACCAGGGGTATAACAAGGCAGTAGACTGGTGGGCACTTGGCGTACTCGTCTATGAGATGGCAGCAGGGTACCCGCCTTTCTTTGCTGACCAGCCCATTCAGATCTATGAAAAGATCGTATCAGGGAAGGTGAGTCTGACTCTGATTACCACTCTGTGCTACAGTCAGTATGTGTTTGTAACATATATTTATAGTATAGCTCACTTTTGGAAAATAAAATATTTGTGTTTTTTTCAATTTTGGGTCAAGCATGCCTCTGTATATTTTTAAAGCAGGTACTCTTTATAATATGATTGACACCTCTGATTTAGAAAATACTGTCTTCTGTCTTCTTTATTCTGCTGACGGCTTTGACTTTTTTCATTTAATGCTGACAAAGACAAAAACATTCAGTTATTTTCACTTTGACTTTATTTCAGTTTTGATAAAAGGTCAGTTCACCACCTGAATACAGGTGCAGTCTGCCAGGTGCATCTCTTTTCTGTCCTGATAATATGCGTTTATTTACAGAGACACTTTGTAATTATTATGTTGCATGTCAAGGGTGCACACATAGGGGTTAACACAGATGCACAAATGTGACACACACACACGCACACACACACACACACACACAAAAAGTGCATTTTGCACAGTGCCCCCAGCCCTCATTTGCTTCTCTAGGCAGTTTTCCGTTTTGTCTCAGTTTGTATAATGCATGTAATCTTCCCTATATGAGGTTTACAAGCTTTAGAAACAAAGTTCTGTTTTTAGGCTGTAATCAACAAATTATTGTATTTACCTTTGGTGAGAAGCAGTGATTGCTGTTTTTGTTTTTTTTTACTTTCCATAGATCATTTTACAATCAGTGTCAATGCTATGATGTCTACCTCCTTATGCTGAATTCACACCAGGCAGCGGCGAAGTGCATCTCGCCTCAATAATAAAATCTTTCTGCGGCCGAGGCGCATTCATGTGTTTCAGGCTGGAAAAAAATTCTTTATAACATAAGTCAACATGTCACAGGATCTGTTCACTGATTGGCTGCGGGTATTCTCTGGCTGCACTTCGCTGCTAAAGTTAAACTTTTCTAAACTTTTAGTTTGGCCGCACTTCGCCGCAGAATGAAACGGCCACAGCTCGCTGAGCAGCTTTTCATAGACATTGCATGGCAGCATGCCGCAGGCTGCACTTTGCCGCTGCTCAGGTGTGAATTTGGCGTTAGAATCTTCTGTTGGTGAAGTTTGAGTTTCTGTTCAGCCATGTTGGAAATCGCTAGTCATACAAAATATAGGTCTTTTTTGTATTTACTATAGACAAACTATCGTTGCTGATGTCAAAATTGTAAAAATGCATCACTTCTTCGGGAAAAGTGAATGAGCTGCACGCCCTCTCCCTCATTTAAACCACTGAGGTTCCCCTGGGCAGGCTTGTGTGAATGTGTTTAACTGACTGAGTGTCAGCAGGGCATGAAAAGAGAGCCTTCCTCTCAGCCATATGGATCCTGCTTCAATAAAGGCCAGAGGATTTTACCAGGGAACACCCATTACTAGCCATTTCAAACACAACTGCAATACATTTCATGAAGTGAATTTAAGTTCAATTATTCTTGTGTTATAGCAAACAGCAGGAGTATAAAAATACATATTTGTTATTGGCCATTTGTCATTTCACACACACACACACACACCTGGGAACTGCCTAGTTGAGGGAGGTGAAGCGTTAGTTTCTTACTCTTTCTATTACAGATGTATTTAAATGGTGAGGGATTCAGAATCTGCATCACAGAACTCTACCGCTGCTTCATTCTTCTTCTTGTCTTCTGTCTCAGGTGCGTTTTCCATCTCACTTCAGTTCAGACCTGAAGGACCTCCTGAGGAACCTGTTACAGGTGAAAGCAAATATCTCAGTCATTCTGATGTTAAGGCTGGCTTTACTTTGCTGTGTGTTCGGAATCTATTATAGTGTAAAAGTGAGGAAAATGTGTCGGTATTATCCTCAGGTGGATCTAACAAAACGTTACGGGAACCTCAAGAACGGGGTCAACGACATCAAGGGACACAAATGGTTTGCAACCACTGACTGGATTGCCATCTACCAGAAAAAGGTATGTCTGTTTGTGAGTGTATACCGTATAGATGCGTTGACCCTCCTTCTGTGAAGTTCACTTCTCAACTGGTGCTTTTAAATTGTCCTCAGGTGGAAGCTCCCTTCGTCCCCAAGTTCAAAGGACCAGGCGACACCAGCAACTTTGACGACTACGAGGAGGAGGAGATCCGCGTCTCCTTCACGGAGAAATGTGCCAAGGAGTTTGCGGAGTTCTAGATTTAGAGAGCGAGAGAGGAAGAAAGAAGGAAGTAGGGAGAGTCAAAGGTAGGCTGGTCAAGTGGGAGACGTAAGGAGAGAGTACTGTCTCCTGTCCAATCACAAGCACCAGCTACAAAAAGAGGAAAAAAATGGGATAGAGAAGGGAAAAAAGAGCAAGGAGACTGATAACCAGCAGTGTTGCCTTTTCTGTTGCGTTTCTGTTGTATTTTATTTATTATTCTGTCTTATTTATGGATCCCTTTATAATGAAGGTGTGCTTCAGATTCACGGGTGTTGGGAACCCCACTTATTTAGAGTTGCCTCTACACATTCTCACCCAAGATCTTCCCTGCTCTTTTATTGTTTCATTCATCATTTAGTCACTTTTGGGCCACATCACAGAGTAATCAGTCTGTTCTAATCTCCTGCGGCCCGTTGGTCATTACATGAAGCCCATTGAGTCGTACAAGTTGAAGTCTCAGTCTGCACAAAGGTTTCTTAAATTTAAACCCGCTAACTTACTCTTTCTCTGGTGAGCAAGAGGAGCGTTAAAGTGAACATTTAAATGAATCACACTCATATGCACTTAAATAACTTTTGAGTTTTCCAGTCATTTTTCCTTTAGATATTTAAACCTATACCGTTTCATATCGTAGACAGCATACGTCGAGCCACTGGCATGATTGGCCAAAAGAAAAACATAAAGATGAAGTGCTCAAACAAGTTTCGGTCAGAGACGGATGACATTTAAGGAGGGAGAAGTCAGTTAAGTTTACTGTGTAACTCCATCTATACTTCTTATCATTGTTAGCATAGCCAGGCTTTGTGCACTCGATTTTTAAATGTTACTAGATACTAATGGCTCCAATGATATCATGTCACGCTAACAAAAAAGGAAATTTGGATAAGGGAACGTAAATATCTCAGTTTTAATGGTGTTGTGAAGGAACACCATAACATACTGGTATCTCAGGTTTGAACATATCACTTAATAAGACATTTTATCAACATAAAGCATTAGGATTAGCAGGTAAAGAAGATGTGTGAGACACTTGCTTATGATATAGATTTGGGAATTTAGAGTTCTGGTTAGCACTAAGAGGAACATAAGGGAATATTAAGACTTTCGGTTAGCGCTTTCCACAATTTTTTCTTCCAGAAGATTTGGTTTCGCTAACTCGACAACTCAAGTCTTAAAAGCACTCGCTGTCTCTGCTCAGAGCACACTTACTTGTCAAGTTGATGCGGCATTTTGAAAAAAAACATTTGGCCCTTGCCACCTCCAAATAAAAGAGACCATCTGAGGCAGACTACCTCAAACTGCTTCTAACCGGTGGTCACCGGAGCACTTTGACCAGTCATTGAAGGCGATCTGGATAGTGTGCTTTGTGGTCTTTTTGAAACCTGTGTTTATGTTCATCTCCCCAGCCCCCAGCTCTCTCCTCTTATCACTTGCAAAGTTGGGCCACACTCCATGTGACAGTCTTACACGTGACAACTCTATTTCCATCTCTGTGTTTACATGCACAGTTTTGTTTAATTTAGTTTTTCATGATGGTGTAAAGATGACTGGTACTCCACTGAACGAGCTAGGAGCACCTGGAGTTGAATAGAGCCAGTACTGAGAAGAGACAAAAAGGATCTCAGTGTACAAGCTGCCTGTTTGACACGTAGCACTTCAGGTGTTCAACGCCTCCTGAGCTGTGATGGCAAAGTACTTAAGCAATGCCCCAAATGGTGGTCATTGTAGGATTTGGTCATTCAGAATTTATAAAAATAAAACAAAGTGACACTAGTGTATGTTTCAAACATTCAAATGCCTTCTTCATAGCTGTATTTCAATGTGCCACCATAATCAAGATATTCTGTTTTGGTTCAAAAAGGCGCTGCGGTTTTTCTCCGATCGCTTTAAAATCTGGATATTTTCGATTCACACGAGTCCCTCCTGTCCAAAACAGTTCATATATATGGGGACAAGCCTTTTGTAATGTGTACTTTTGTGTGTGTATATCAAATGATACACTGTATTACACAAACAATTACACATTTATAGTCATATGGAACCTACCATCAAGGAATATTCAAGGTGGGCTAAATGATCTGTTTCAGATTTTTAGGTCTATGTCGCCACATGTCCATGGCTGGATTAACCAACTAGGGGGCCCGGGCCCATATTAACCCTCCATTCCTCCCACAGTCTGTACATTATGTACAGTATCACTATGCTGGAATATCACATGGCCCCAGGTTTACTGTGTGGTAATTTGATTTCAACACAAATTAATTTAGGAATATGCACCATGTAAGCACAGCATTATCAGAATGAATGAAGGTATTAAAGCTGCAGTAGGCCGAATATTTTTGGCATCATGGGCAAAGATTCCACAACAACCTTTCAGCGTATTGTAATTCATGTGCTCTGAGAGAAAACTAGACTTCTGCACCTCCTCATGGCTCTGTTTTCAGGCTTTAAAAAATCTAGCCCGTTACGGGAGACTTTGACCAATCACAGGTCATTTTAGAGATAGAGAGCGTTCTTATTGGCTGTGCTCCGGCTGGCGGGCGGTGCTTGGTATTCCTCAACTGCTGCTTTAAAGGGCCAATGATTCAGTATTGAACCTCCATGAAACGTGTAAGAGACTTGCAGCACAGGCCTAGATATTCCAACTATTATGTTGTGTTCACGTCATATGGGATGGAGAGTAGAGATGGGAAAGATGTCGACTTGGGAGCGTTGACACCATCTGACAACTTTTCACAGGCTGTGGAGTAGTCCGACTTCAGCATGTAAAAATCAGTGGGGTCCAGGACCCCCTAACACGGAACCCCAAGATGAGCTAAAGAAGCAGGGTCCATCTCAAGTCCCTTAATAGTGCCAGTTGATATTGTGCACAAAGTTAATGTGAATCAAATTACCACAAACCAACTGCCACAGTGAAACTGGGGCTTTTGGGGGGTCCGGGGCCGTGGGCAGTTGCCCTCTTTAAAGCCTCAATGATTTCCAGTAAAAAGTCTTTTGACTGATTGGTTTTCTATAAATAAATAAAAAAATGAGTCACATGCATGACCAAAAGGTCCATCCCCTCCTCTATACACCCCATATTTTTCATGTTCTTCTTTCTCATTGAGAGAGGCTGAAAAACATTTCATTGATATCAATCTGAAGTCAAAATCATATCGGTAGATAGATGGTGGCAAGAGCTGCAAGGTGGATACTTGTAGTTATCAGCTGACTTATTGGTTATTATGGACTAATTTAACAACCTTTTATTATTATGATTATTATTATTATTATTATTATGACATTGTTGTAAACCACTTGTTGAGACTTCACATTCGCTGTATTTCCTCCATGTCAAGTTTAATGTTGACTATATCATCATGGACAAAATGTTTGAAGTTATAATACAATATTATTCCCTGTCTCCTCGATGTTTTTTGCAGTGATACAACTTCCTCTCGATGCAGGCACAATGCTGGTACATACTGTCGCACTTTTTAGGGAAATGAGACCCCAATGTAAACCATGTTAACCCCCGCCACACACACACACACACACACACACACACACACACACACACTGCAAAGGGAAGCGTCTGAAGTCACGGGAACAGTGACATAAAAAACACGAAGTGTAATATTTTGCAACATGAGTATCATTCCAATAAAGTTTTACTTGTAAAATTCTACTGAACTTGTGTGTGTGCGTGTGTGTGTGTGTGTGCGCGCTCTTCCTGGATGAATGTTTATTTGAGTGTTGGGAGAGAGTGGATTGCAGATGATATGGAAAGCCGTTTGAGCATTTATTCCATATCCTTGATATCAAACGTCAGTGTCCTCCACTAGTTCGGTCTTTGTCAGCACTAGTTGGACATTTTGTCTTACTAGTTGAAAAAAAACTCTTACTAGTCACTGTTTTTCAGCAACTAATGGCACTTTTATCCAACCAGTTCCAACAGAAGCCTTACTAGTGAGACTGTGCATCACACTAGTAGGACCAAAGCCCAACTAGTCAGCTTTTTGACGCACTAGTGGACCCAGCTAGTAATGCCGACAGTCTTATTAGTTAACTAGTAAGCTGCAAAAGCTTTGACATGTTAACTAGTACCGGTCATATTCACCTCACTAGTTAACTAGTGACCTACAATTTCCTTGACCCTAGTTAACTAGTGGGGGCCAAAATGCTCATTAGTTAACTAGTAAGGCTTTAACTAGTTAACTAGTGAGAATTTTGGCCCTCACTAGTAAGACTGTCAGCGTTACTAGTTGGGTCCAGAGGTCCAGTAGTGCGTCAAAAAGCTGACTAGTTGGGACTTTGGTCCTACTAGTGTGGTGCAGTCTCACTAGTAAGGCTTCTGTTGGAACTAGTTGGATAAAAGTGCCACATAGTTGCTGTAAAACAGTGACTAGTAAGAGTTTTTGTTCAACAAGTAAGACAAAATGGCCAACTAGTGCTGACAAAGACCGAACTAGTGGAGGACACTGATGTCTGATATCAAGGATATGGAATAAATGCTCAAATGGCTTTCCATAAGTGTTGTAGCCTGGAGGTCAGACATCCATCACTGCCGCCTGATGCGGAATGGAGCCGTCATCCACCCATCTGCTGACTGCCCGGCTCAGTCTGATTCACCAGAACGCTTAAAAAACACAACACTCTATAACTCCCTCTGGCTCACTCACTGTTTGGACTGCGCATTGGTGTTTCTTTGTGTTTAAAAAACTGCGGGTTGATGAGATCTAGTCTGCGAACAAAGAGCATAGCGCACCTCCGATGGGCTTTTAAAAGCCACACACTTAAAAGCCACTGAGTGTAAAACAACGGAAATTTTCCAGCAGCAGGGGCGCCAGAAAATGTCTGTTAAAAAATGGAAAAATACTGTCCGTTAATTAAAGGGACTATTTGTAACTTTGTACGCGCATAAATGTAGCGGGTCGGCACACATGCGCGCTCGCATATGCGCGTTCGCGTGTAGCCGCTGTACCCTCCTCCTCTGCCTGCTCGCCTTCACTCAGACAGCTCAGCTCGCTCCACCTCTAGACGTGAACGCGCGCTCACTCCACACTGCAGAAGAGTTAGTTTAGCTCTGAGAATATCTAGTGAATGTACAGGGGACGTTTGTGCAGAAATAACTGCTGCAGCTCCTCCAGACCAACAGAGGTTTTCCGTGTCTTGTGAAGTGACGGAGCTCTACAGAGATTTACGTTGTCTTCTCGTTACCGACCGGGTGCCGGTGTCTCCTTTGCTCTCTCCGCCCGCAGCCGGAGAGAGCAGGGATACACGCTGGAGAGCCCCGCTGCCTCAGCCTGCACTTAGGCGGGAAAAGCCAACACTAGGATCAGATCTAAATCATGTTCATGGAGAGACCTTCGTCTGGTCAGCTAACATTACTGCCAAGCAGCTGAAATATAGAGTGATATTGTGGTTTTAGCTGACGTGTGTCGCCTCACTGTTTTAAGTGATGCTCGTTCAGGTATATTGAGAGCGAGCAAGCGCGAGCACGACGCTGACTTTCGTTGATTTCACGGCCACAGGTGTCGCTGTTAAGAAGCATTTCTGAAAGTTACAAATAGTCCCTTTAATATAAATAAACTGTAAAAAAAAACAGTAATTACCTTAATATAATTAGCCTTTATTACTGTTATTTTACAAGAAATATTTTACTTTTAACATATATTTATTGTTAGAATAGTCATACACCGTAAATCTAAGACCATTTACATATAAATCACAAATGAAACATGTAATTTTACGTTGCAAAAGGCCAAATTTACATTAAGTTTTGCAAAAAAATCTGTATTTTTACAAGAAATATTTGTAGAATTCCATGAAATCTTTTTCTTCTAACATAAATTAATTGTTAAAATAGAGTCATAAACCTCCAAAAAACTGAATAATTATCTTTAAAAATTATCAAGAAAAGCTTAAATACAGATAATTACGATTGTGATTACAAAAAAATACTGTAAATCTAAGACCATTTACATATAAATCACAAATGAAACATGTAATTTTTACATTTTTTTCTGTCATTTTGAAATACAGACAAAAAATTTAAAATTTCTTGAAAAAAAATGATTTTTTTTACAGTGCAGCCCAATTCCACCTTAAATGCCATTTGCGTCTGGTGGTGGAGACCTATAGAGGCGTCATCTTCAGTCCACCTTAAGCGCACAATGTGGCCAAACGAAACTACTGTACTACTACTGTAAATCTAAGTTATTTGCATATGAATCACAAATGAAACATGCCATTTTAAAAAAAAAAAAAATTCTGTCATTTTGAAATACAGACAAAAAATGTAAAATTTCATGAAAAAAAACTGTAAAAAAATGTTTGTTTTTTACAAAAAATAAAAAAAAATGTAGTTAACCATTTTTAAAAAAACGTTTTTTGGGGGATTTTTTTACAGTGCAGCCCAATTCCACCTTAAATGCCATTTGCGTCTGGTGGTAGAGACCTGTAGAGGCGCCATCTTCGGTCCACCTTAAGCGCACAATGTGGCCAAACGAACGAAAAGCGTAGCAGCCAGGCTTCCGTCCTCAGTCTCCAGCCGGGTTGATCGCACTCTTCTCCGGCTTCCCACAGCTTTGACACACAGCAGAGAGAGAGAGAGAGAGCGAGAGAGAGAGAGGAGGGGGGAGAAAAAGACGCACTCAGACCAAACCCCTACTATCCGCTCCTACCAGCAGGAGAAGAGAGAAGATGTCCGAGCCCAACAATAAGTACCGAGAGTGGATCCTGGAAACCATCGACTCTCTCCGCTCGAGGAAAGCCCGCCCGGATCTGGAGCGGATCTGTCGGATGGTCCGGAGACGACACGGGTCTGACTCGGACAGAACCAGGCAAGAACTGGACAAACTGATCCAAGAGCAGACGGTGCTCAAAGTTAGCTACAAGGGCTCCATCTCGTACCGAAATGCGGCGAAGGTGCAGAGGAAGAGCAGAAAGAAGAGTAGTGAGTTGACGGTGACGGCCGCTGTAGCTGGCTCCAGCAGCAGCAGCAGCAGCAGCAGCAGAGAGGACGCAGCAGCAGCAGCAGCAGCGACCAAACATGATCACCAGCTCAACAACAACAACGGAGACAGTGCGCACAGCTTCACCGACCAGGAGGAGGAGGAGGAGGAGGAGGAGGAGGAGGACTCTGAGCCCAGCCCAGATCCACAAACATCAGCCAGCAAGAAGAAGAAGCTGAAGCTTACTGCCTCCTCCAGCCCGAGTAGCCTCTCCGGTTGTGGCGCAACAACAACAACGCGCTGCGCTGCCCGGAGCGGCTGTGAAGAGGAGAAAACAAGTGCGCCGAGAGACAATAAGGGATTATTGTTATTGGGACAGCAGGGAGCTACTAGGGACAACTGCTGCTGCTCCCAGTCTCCTGGTCCAAGTCAGAGAACAAACGAAGGTGGAGGTGGTGATGCCGGCAGGAGAACACCGAGCAAAGCAGATGGAGGAGAGAAAGAAGAAGAAGAGGAGCCGTGTTTGTCTGGAGATGACACCCAGAACAAAACTTCTTCTCTCTCTGGGAGCGTCAGCAGCAATAACCCCCCGCAACAACAACAACAACAACAACAACAACAACAACAGAGACAGAAGCAGACTGCTGTTGTGCCTCTCAAGCCCAAACTTCGAGGAGGAGGAGGCACCAAAACTGCGGAGAAGAACCACCACGCCAACTCCGAGCTGCTGGGCGACAGACTGGTGGCTTCTGTTCGCAGCCTGTCCGAGATCAGGAGGAGCATCCGAGGAGGAGGTGCAGCGACCACCACCACCACCAGCAGCACCAGCAGAGGAGGCCACATGAAGCCGCTCGGGCTGAAGGAGATCCTGGGCTATCTGAGCAGCCAGGAGCGACTGTCAGAGGAGAAGCTGACCCGAGGCAAAGTCAAAGTGGTGATGGAGAGGGAGGTGGCGAGAGGCCGGCTGCGGAGGACCCGCTGCGGGAACATCACTCTTCCACTGAGGGGGATGGAGGCGGAGGAGGTGGAGGTGGAGGAGAAGAAGAGGAATGCGTCCGCTGACAGACTTGGAGAGAAGAGCGCACTGCAGGACAATAAGAAGCAGCACACGGGGATAAAGGTATGGGCACTGCTATCAGAATCAGAATCAGAATCAGAATGAGAATGAGAATCAGAATCAGAATCAGAATCAGAATGAGAATCAGAATGAGAATGAGAATCAGAATCAGAATCAGAATGAGAATGAGAATCAGAATCAGAATCAGAATCAGAATGAGAATCAGAATGAGAATGAGAATCAGAATCAGAATCAGAATCAGAATCAGAATGGTGTTTATTGCCAGGTGTAAGAGGTATACACTAGGAATTTTCTTTGGTTTTGTTGGTGCTAGTTAAACAGTAGAATAACAAAAGAATAGATAAAAACGTTAGAATAAAATGAGAATTAAAAAAAAATTAAATTCTACCAATATACAATATACCAAATAAAAAAAAATGATAACTTAATATTTCCAACACGTCCCAGCTTGTACAGGGCTGTACTGATGATAAATGAATGATCACTGTTTTAAACCCGCACACACTACGACACCATGCAGGACGCGCTCGGCTTCCCATCGCCACATATTTCTGGTTCCACCTCGGATGTTTTAGGTCTAAAAGTGTTTGTCAAGATTTTCTGTAGCAGGATGCGACCGTGCCTGTGTGTTGCGTGTGTCCTCTGTAGCCTCTAACGTGTGTGTGTGTGTGTGTGTGTGTGTGTGTGTGTGTCTCTGCTTCCTGCACTAAAGGTGCGGGTGTGTGTACATGCAGACGGCTTCCCCCGGCTCTCTAAAAGAGCGTCTCTGCATGGCGCGCGAGCACGAGTCGGTTCTGGTGTCGTCGCTACATGCACTCAATTTGGGTTCGCAGTAACATTTCATGTCGCTCTCAGGAACTTTAGCTGCGCGCATGCAGCGGATCTGTGGAGTGTCTGTATGGGCGCAGTAGAGGCGGTGTGTTTGCTGGCTAAACTTGAGACGTGCCGCTCGATGCCGCGCTCATGTGGGCGCTGCTCTGTCGCCCAGCGGGCCGGTGGAGGAAGACTCAAGATTCAAGATTCAAGTTTTATTTGCCATTTGCACCTATAAGTACATTGGAATTCTGAGCATTATACACCGAGGAGTCAGCTTTAAGAAAAGAAAAAAGGTAGAAAAGGTAATTACAGTACAAAAATAAGTAGCACATTCAACTCAACACAATAAATAAATAAATTATTAAAATATAAAACGCCCTCAGTGTAGTCAATAAATAAACTAAACTACCCTCTGCATAGGAACGATACCCCCAGAATACAAATATACAGCATATATGCTCCATGACCATGTTAAAAATAGACTCAGCCCAAACAGCCGAGCATCATGTCTGCATGTGATGTATAAAGGCTATACATATACATTTTTTTGCGAGGCACGTTTCTATAACCCCTGGTTTTTCCTCTCCACCCTCGTTATCCCCGCGCATCTCTCCCGGTTCATTAAATCCTTTGTATCATATCTGACAGAAACACTCCTCCCTCTCCCTCCGCTGTGGGTGCAGACTTGAGTAGGCGACAGTAGGCGGCTATTCTGATATCTGTGTGTGTGTGTGTGTGTGTGTGTGTGTGTGTGTGTGTGTGTCTCCAAGTGGGAGGTGTTTGTGCCATCTATATACTCTTTCTGCCCCAAAGAAGCGCAGCAACAGACTGTTTAAAAGCTCTGATCAGTGCTCAATGAGAACTTCGCTCAAACTCAGGTGTTGCCCGTTCATCTCTCTGAAGATTGAAGGTGTGATCTAAGATAAGATAAGATAAGATAAGATAAGATAAGATAAGATAAGATAAGATGAACCTTTATTAATCCCCGGAGGGAAATTCAGGTGTCAAAGCAGCAACATCAGCAAACAGAGTGAAACACAGGAGATGTAAAAGGTATACAAAAATTATAAAAACAATAATAGAGATATAAAAGATACAGAGTGAATGGGTGAACATAGTGTGTGCAGTCCGTCAATAAATAAATGTAGTATGTGCAATAAATAAATGTAATATGTGCATATGTGCAGTCTATAAAGTGGTACATAAGATGTATAGTGTAAAGTAAGTGGTATAAAGGATGTATAGTGTAAAGTAAGTGTATATAGGATGTACAGACGTGGACAAAATTGTTGGTACCCTTCCGTTAAAGAAAGAAAACCCCACAATGGTCACTGAAATAACTTGAAACTGACAAAAGTAATAATAAATAAAAATGTACTGAAAATGAACTAATGAAAATCAGATATTGTTTTTGAATTTTGGTTCAACAGAATCATTTTAAAAAACAAACTAATGAAACTGGCCTGGACAAAAATGATGGTACCCCTAGAAAAGATTGAAAATAGTTTGACCATAGGGACATATTAAACTAAGGTGTGTCCTGTAAATAGCATCACAGGTATCTTCAAACTTGTATCAGTCAGTCTGCCTATTTAAAGGGTGAAAAGTAGTCACTGTGCTGTTTGGTGTCATGGTGTGTACCACACTGAACATGGACCACAGAAAGCTAAGGAGAGAGTTGTCTCAGGAGATTAGAAAGAACATTATAGACCTTCATGTTAAAGGTAAAGGCTATAAGACCATCTCCAAACAGCTTGATGTTCCTGTGACTACAGCTGCACATATTATTCAGAAGTTTAAGGTCCATGGGACTGTAGCCAACCTCCCTGGACGTGGCCGCAAGGGGAAAATTGATGACAAATTGAAGAGACGGATAATACGAATGGTAACCAAAGAGCCCAGAACAACTTCCAAAGAGATTAGAGGTGAACTCCAAGGTCAAGGTACATCAGTGTCAGATCGCACCATCCGTCACTGTTTGAGCCAAAGTGGACTTAATGGAAGACGACCGAGGAGGACACCAAATCATAAAAAAGCGAGACTGGAATTTGCCAAAATGCATATTGACAAGCCACAAAGCTTCTGGGAGAATGTCCTTTGGACAGATGAGACAAAACTGGAGCTTTATGGCAAGTCACATCAGCTCTATGTTCACAGACGCAAAAATGAAGCATCCAAAGAAAAGAACACTGTACCTAATGTGAAACATGGAGGAGGCTCGGTTATGTTATGGGGCTGCTTTGTTGCATCTGGCACAGGGTGTCTTGAATCTGTGCAGGGTACAATGAAATCTCAAGACTATCAAGGCATTCTGGAGCGAAATGTGCTGCCCAGTGTCAGAAAGCTTGGTCTCAGTCGCAGGTCATGGGTCCTCAAACAGGATAATGACCCAAAACACAGCTAAAAACACCCAAGAATGGCTAAGAACAAAACATTGGACTATTCTGAAGTGGCCTTCTATGAGCCCTGATCTAAATCCTATTGAACATCTGTGGAAGGAGCTGAAACATGCAGTCTGGAGAGGGCACCCTTCAAACCTGAGACAGCTGGAGCAGTTTGCTCACGAGGAGTGGGCCAAAATACCCGTGGACAGGTGCAGAAGTCTCATTGAGAGTTACAGAAATCACTTGTTTGCAGTGATTGCCTCAAAAGGTTGTGCAACAAAATATTAAGTTAAGGGTACCATCATTTTTGTCCAGGCCAGTTTCATTAGTTTGTTTTTTTAAATGATTCTGTTGAACCACAATTCAAAAACAATATCTGATTTTCATTAGTTAATTTTCAGTAAATTTTTATTTATTATTACTTTTGTCAGTTTCAAGTTATTTCAGTGACCATTGTGGGTTTTTCTTTCTTTAACGGAAGGGTACCAACAATTCTGTCCACGTCTGTATAGTGTAAAGTAAGTGTATATAGGATGTATAGTGTAAAGTAAGTGTATATAGGATGTATAGTGTAAAGTGTGCCAGTGGTTAGAGTCCAAGATGGTTGCAGATAGTGCATGTTTAAAGTTCTTAAAGTCCTCCTAGTTCTCATATGGGGGTCAGCCTTAGTCCTCCTAGTTCTCATATGGGGGGTCAGCCTTGGTTGTGGATCCTGATGGCTATCAGCATGAAGGACTGACCCAGGTGCTTTGTGTTGTGCCGAGGGGGGATGAGTCTGTGGCTGAAGGTGCTCCTAGTCTTGACTAGCTCATCATGGAGGGAGTGGGAGGGGTTATCCAGGATAGGATCTGTCTCCACTTTAAGTTTACTTTAATGGAGATTTTTTTTCATACAACTTTATCATGTCATTGCAGCCGCCGTCCCCCTCTCTCCTCCAGGAGAATGAGCCGATGGAAGCAGCCAGTGAAGAAGAGCAACGGGAAGAGCATGAGGAAGAAGAGGAGGAGGAGGAGGAGGAGGAGGAAGAGGAGGATCCCCGGAGTTCTGATGAGGAGGAGGAGGGAGGACTATCCCCGGTAGCCATGACAACTGAACCAGAGCTCATTGAGAAAACCACAGAAGATGCTGCTGAGATCCAGCAGACAGCATCAAAACAGGAGAGGCCCCAACAGCAGCAGCACGATGGAAAAGGTGTGTGTGTGTGTGTGTGTGTGTGTGTGTGTGTGTAAGTGTGAGTGTGTGTGTTCATGTATGTGTTCATGTATGTGCGGTGGGGAAATTAAAGGCCCTGATTATTAGTACTATTATCATGACTACTATAGGCTACTGCTTCACCTACAAGTATTAGAGCGGTTATTTTTATTTTATTTTAGCCTTTTTGAATGGAATTCTAACTTTAGTACTTTTGTAGGGTAAATGTTTAATAACTTTACCTAATATATAAAGTGGAAATGTGTCTTTTGTACAGTACACATAACACAACACACCATTAAAAACATATGGAAATGAAAGTGTGTGTGTGTGTATATATATATATACTGTATATATACACACACTAATATAGTGCAATGGGCAGGCAGCAACAGGTTGTATAAATAATAAAAGAGAGCACAACATATAAAATAACAAGTGTTCCCTAGTGCAGTCATTGTGAACGTGTGCATGTATGTGCAGCGGAGAAAGGCTGATTAAAGGCCCTGATTATCAGTAACCTTCCTCTGTTAATTAGTACTATTATCATGACTACTACTATGCTACACTGCTTCACCTAAGTAGTGGTTACTTTTGTTTTCTTTTTGCCTTTTTGAATGGAATTCTAACTTTAGTACTTTTGTAGGAACATGTTTAATAACGTTACCTAATATATACAATTTTAACATAAATAATGTTTACTATTGTCACTAACTTTATTAATGGTTATTTAAATACTTACTTACTGTTGTGTTATAATTTCAACATCAATACTATTATTAACTATACATTTAGACTACAACTACTAATAATATTAATAATAATATTAATCATAATCATAGTAATACAATTAAAAGATGGATGGATGGATGGATGGATGATGGATGGATGGATGGATAGATAGATAGATAGATAGATAGATAGATGGAAATCTGTCTTTGGTACAATACACATAACACAACACACCATTAAAAACATACAAATAAACAGTATACAGACATGAATATAGTGCAATGGGCAGGCAGCAGCAGGTTGTATAAATAATAAAAGAGAGCACAACATATAAAATAACAAGTGTTGTGCGGTCATTCAGTGCCTGCTTGCCACAGGGAAAGCTGCTCTTTAATCTTTTCTTTTTGCTCTTTTCGTCTGGGTTTGGCTGCTGGTCTCACAGGGATGTGCGGGCTTGATTCCCTCACCAGGACGCCACGTCCACCTGTTCAGGGAGCTTCCCTGTCACAATGTAACAGCGTTCACTTGGAGGAGAGAGCTGTCGTCCCTGATCCACTACATACGGAGGCACAAGTAAGTGCAAGCATGTGCATGAGTCCTTTTGGTTTTTATTGTTGGGTAATGTTCCACGCATTATCAAAACAGGTCAAACGTCCGTGATATGATGCGTCCTACGTTAGAGTCTGACTGGCCTTTGTTGCATCTCTCCTGACATCCCTCTTCTGTCTTTAATAAAGACTAAACAATCCCCCAAAATATACTAAAAACAGGTCCCACATCTCAATTCTTTTACCGGCGATGGAAGAAGTATTGAGATCCTTTACCATATTAAAAGTACTACTACCATGATATAAAAATACTCTTTTACTTTCAAGTAAAAGTGCAGAACTATTATCAGCAAAATGTTCTTTGGTAGTAGTAAAAGTGCTCATTATGAAGAATAGCCCTTTTAGTATTATATCATTATATTATACATATTTATTATTGGATTATTATTACTGATGCATTAACATGTATTGAATTTAGTTATTTTCCACCTCTCTTCTTCAGTAACATTTAAAATTCGTATCAAAATGTGATTGAAAAGTGAACCCGGGGAGATGTATTCTGTGTAAATGTCGTGATTTTCCAAGTGCTCTTTTCATTACATCATTACATTTTCAATCATTATCTGCTGCACACTTGCATTAGCTATAACTAGGGTCAGGGGGTTCACTGTATAGTGAGAGCAAACACAGACACCGTGGCTGAACCTCATTCATCTGCACACTTTGAAACTGATCAATAAGCACAGAGTGGCTTGTGAATGTTTGAACTGTATTTCAATGAGGTAATCACAGAGAGGTTTGTTCTTGATAAACTGCTTTCTCTCACCTATTTTCTGTCATATATAATATTTATTTTAGAAAGAATATTTTCAAGATTTTGCGTGAAACACCTAAAAGACTTCCTGTATTTCCATGGTGGATATACTGGTGGGTCATGATTGTGTGTGTGTGTTGTGGTGGGAGACTCATATCCTCCTGTGCAGTGAAGAACATCACTTTTAATCAGTGACAGTTTCATTCTCAAAAGTTCATTTTGCTGCCAAATGTTAACACACAGTTGTGATTCACCCTACACACAGTTTATTTTTATGCTCTTTTGAACCCCTAGTGGCTTGTATCGTGCACACACTGATGTAATTCACAGCTCTGGCAGCATCACAAGTTGTTGTTTGGAATAAATTGAAGAAGAACCAGTAGTTATAATGAGCAGCGATGTATAGGCACAACGGCTCAACAACAGACAAAGAGACAGTATGGTGTGTCCAAAATTTTATCCAATATCATTATATCATTATCATTTCTGAGGTACAATCTTGGATCATGGCAGTGTGGCATTTCATTGCACATTGCACTCGTATTATGATGTATTTTACAAATAAAGATTGATTGAGAAGAAAACTCCAGGAACATGTTTAAGCTCTTCAGAAAGACGTTGCAGCTGCAGTTTTGTCATGATGCATCTTGACATATCCAGCTCATTTAATTGAGTTTAGGTGGAGGTCATATAACTCACATGATTTTTCCTTTGGCGCTGTCTCTGCTGACTTTGACTTGTTCAAAGGAGAAGATATTGTCTTTTGTCATTTATTTGCATCTTTGTTTGACCCCCCTCTCTTCTCTCCACATACAATCAGATGCAGCATGACAGACTCAACCACATCTCCTCAGGCTTTAACGGTAAGTTCTGCTTTACAGATAATCTCAAAATAGTGGCGTTTAGTGGCTAGCTTTGATGATAGGTAATCAGACTGTGCTTAATTTTTCCCATCGTAGGCTTGGAGTCTAAGATAGAGGTCGGCGTGTCGTCCTGCCTGCTCACACCCACGGCGTCCCCCAGAGACTCCGGCATGTCTGAGGACCGAGGGATGAACGGAGGAGTTAGCAGTGGAGGGTGAGTACAGCAGAAATGCTGGAGACACTGAAGACACAGATTCATTGGGTTGGTAGTGTCTGTTTCTCTCTTACTTGCTTGTTTGGATCTGTTACAAAGTCCATTTTAGTAAAGATACATTCTCACTTCACTGTAGTCTCTCTCTGTGAGGTAAATTTCCATCTCAATATCCAATTAATCACCATCAGACATTGCATGTTCTCTCCATATTGTGCAGTCCAAGATAACACTTTTCCTGATTGTATTTTGTGGCCACTTAGGTGCAGCGGAAACAAGTTGTGAACACGTAATTTACATATCATCACCCTTTAAGTTGAACTTGTTAGCAAACACTTAATATCTACACATCCAGCAGTTACAGAGCAACATTAGATTATTTGGAGTCGTGTTTCTGTCTACGTGATGAATGTAAGTCCTATATTCTCTCTCTCTTAGCTCTGTTTTTGGTCTCCACCAACTCCTAGGGGAAGTATTTGTCTCTTTAGCTGTTAAATGTTCCACTACGTTCACCAGCTAGTTGCTAATTGTGTCTGTCTGCTGTTTGTTGCTCAGCAGGTAGTTTACAGTGGGTTTATAGAGCTTTTTTGACACTATCAGAGCGGTGAGAGCGAATCAAAACAGTAAAGTTGCGGGCCGGACAGCAAACAACGAGCTGCTCACTATAAAGCTCTGTAAAGCTGATGGGAGCTACAGATAATAACTCTCTGTAGGTTCATCACTATGAGCGACACCTTTCACATTGTCACTTTAAAGACTTATTTATACTCACGCGAGACACCGTGGCAGGGGCCTCCGTAGATGGCGCGTGCACTACAAGCATGCACAAAGGCGTTTATGCTCAACGTGTTGTTCGTTGCAATATGCTCCGAAACGCCAGGAGGCGTACAAACGAAATATTCTGTGGATAAGCAAGAAGTCAATGAGTGGTACCGGAAAGGAAAGTAGGCTGCCTGGCAACAGTAGTAAACACCAACGTACCGCCAATCATTGCTTTTGTGTACTGTAATTATTACTGTCGCTTATCCTGAAGTCTAAGTCTCTCAGGGCTTCCCCCTCGGGTCGCCACTCTTTCCAAGAGACCTTTTTTTTAGCTATTACAAAACGATCTCTCATATTCTTTCACAGCCTGCAGCAAAAAGCCTCTTCTTTCCCCAGTGTGTTGCCTATTTCTTTCCAAGTATCTAATGACATGTGTCTGTCCCTGTGGTCTCTCAATGAACATTTGTAGAGTCGTCTGTACAGGCGATCCTGCGTGACCAGTCTTCCCTCAAAGGCATCCATGTTGAAATGTAAGGCGCAGCGCACGCAGTCGGCGCAGCGCACGCAGTCGACGCATTGTTACAAAAATTCAGAGGTGCACGACAAATCACCGCGACAGCTTGCGTAACCTTCGCGCACCACGCAAAAGCCGTGATAACACAATTTTCTGGCGAACGCACCTCGCGCCAACTTCACTACAGCGACCATAAACCAGGCTTAGTACATTGTTATTGTGAAAATATTGATTACAGTCGCTTTAAAATAAAGTGAAACAAAGTCTGGCTATTTATCATTAATCAGAACATAATATTTGATTCTCCTGTTTACACAATGACGGTGCAATCTCAGGGTTCAAGGTTCAATTTATTCATCAGTGAAAACATGGAAATCGCAATACTCCCATTCTGATAAACCAAGGCTTATATATAACATAGGGAATAAACACCCACTAAACCATAAATAAAAACAACACTAAACTACATTTCTTAATTAAACTGACAGCTCTGACATAACTTTACAAGTTTACGATTCCAACGTCTCCTGCAAGTTTTGTAATGGGCCAACGCCCTCTTCCTCATCTCTCTAGGTTTATGAAGTCTGAGGGGGCCAATGGGAGCCCGGTGGACTGGACAGTGTCTGATGTGGTCAGTTATTTCACAGCAGCAGGTTTCCCTGAGCAGGCTGCTGCCTTCATGACCCAGGTGAGCCTGTAATCCCCTTTGACAACCACTAGAGGCCACCAGAGACAGGATTAATGTACTTGAACCTTTAACAGTTGTAACCTACATCCACCTACCCACATTGCTTTGCTCTCCTCATTAGGAAATCGATGGCAAGTCTCTTCTCCTCATGCAGCGTAACGATGTTTTGACTGGCCTGTCAATCAGACTCGGCCCCGCCCTCAAGATCTATGAGCGTCACGTAAAGGTGCTGCAGAAAACGCACTTTGATGATGACGACTGTTAACAACAGAAATACACACAGAGACTGTTAACTCTGTATCTACATATTATATAGCTCAAGTAATCCTATAAAAATGCATGCATGATATATACACTTTTCATCTCATGTCAAACAGCGCAAACACACACACACACACACACACACAAACCTATGTTTCTCTTCCTCTGGCCCTCTACGACTGCTCTGGTCCCGAAACGACACTCAGAAATGAAACTGGATTTCCTGGACATAGATTTTCTACCAAACAGAGCACAAATGTTGGCGGGAGAAAGTAGACTCAAACATTTCAAGATGCAGAGGTAAAAAAAAAAAAGTCATGCAATTTCTCTTTTTTTTTAATTTACAATAATCTAGCACTTTGCAATTTCTCGACTAAACTGTGCAAAATGGTTTGTTTTTAAACTGTTTTTTTGTGCTGACCTTTATGCACATTTTGAAAGAGGTCGTGGTTATTTTGTGCGGAAGTAAATTTCCCTTTGTTGTTTGAGGCTTTGGTGCAAGGGTTTCCCGCTTGTGGGTGCGTGTTTGTCATTGTACACATACTGTATGTGTGTGGAGGCATGACAGAGCATGATGGATGGAGCAGAAACAAATTAGAAGTTGACCAGATTAAATACATTCCCAGAAGCTGGATGGTTGGGATGCTGACCCGTCATAGTCCTCATGTATATCAGGATAAAATCCGGTGCAGGGTTCACGACCTTGTGAAAGCGGTCGTTGGTCAAAGCAATAAGCTGATGATTCCCCCCGAGATGTTTGAGAGGTTGTTGAATCTTGTCAGCTCACAGATCGGTGCTTCAGATGAAAATATATGACAACGTTTTTAATAATGTTTTTAAGCAGAGCTAGCCATGATCTGTTCTGATCACCACGTCAGGGGCCGGTTTCACAAAGACAGACTTTGACTGTGGCTTAGATCAAACCAGTCAGACTCCAGATGGACGTCGAAATTCATCCATTGCACAAAGCTGTCTAGTTTCTTGACTGTCTATCTATCTATCTATCTATCTATCTATCTATCTATCTATCTACCTATCTATCTATCTATCTATCTATCTATCTATCTAAGTAGGGGACTAATAGAGTGTTGCAGGATGAGTCCTAAGACCCGGAAATGAGTTCGCATTTAAGCACTTCCGGTTCCCTCGTCTCAAAGTCAATGGGTTTTTGGTTCAAATAAGGTCTGTGGTTAAGACAAGCTTAAGAGATTTTAACGTTTTGTTCTACGACATAAAATACGTCAGTAAATATCCCACTCGTGACTTTTGAAGCCTTTCTGTGTCTTAAAAATGGTGGTTGCTAACAAGTGGCTAAATGAGACTACTAAACGTCATCATGCCGACTCGTCCGCCTTCACAGCCTCGTTGTGTAAACTCGCAACCGTGGTGTAGTTCGTTTATAGCCTAACGTTAACTTTTTACTTCTGGCGATTGCATTTACGCTTCAAAAATCATAAAAGTAGTGTTCATTTGTGACGATTATCTTATGTAAGAAAACATGTAAGTATCATAAATGTGTGTTTGCCACAGAGTTTATTTTCTGCAATAATCCAAAACACAATGGAAAAATCCCATTGGCTTTTTGTCGAGGGAACCCAGGGAGATGCTCACTTCCTGGTTGAACTAGAAAAATATGTCATCCCTGGAGCACTCTATTTGCAATAAATTGTGGGTAAATTCAGACTTTTTTTCAAATAAAAAAACAAAACATGGCTGACCGAGCAACTGCATCAAGCCGCTCAGCTCGTTCACTCAAGAAAATGTTTGTTTCTGGAAAGATTCAATGATCACAAGGCCATTTTTCTGGGAATATTCAGCAAAGTGTAACAATACAAAAACTCAAGCTGAGATGCTGTGGCTTCTTCATGTGGCAGGACTCAGTACTTCTGTTTAACTCGTCTGTTAGTCAGGCTCAAGACTGACGCTGTCCTCACTCCTGTACCTTTCCTAAAAACTCCTTCCCTACTACGTTGTTAGGAAACCACAAAGCATGAGCCATGTTTTCCTCTTTTTTTGTCATTTGGTTCCACTGGTCAGCAGATGTCACTGATTGTAATTAAGACTGGCCCAACACTACAAACCAGTCTAAAACATCTTTGTGAAACTGGCCTCAGTCGGCTGCCGAAATGTTGATCAAACACGCCAGCTAACTGAACTGAAATCAGCAGAACAATCAGCTCTCAACTAAATGTAATAGAGTGTAAATATATTGAAAATAAGCCAATCTAATACATCAGCCTCCATCTGTAAAATATTGAAAAACTACTATCTAACTAAAAGATGTTATCGCAGGGTAAAGCTGAGTCAATCAATCAACTAATCTCATACCACCAGCATTTTTTAACTGTTTTTACCGGTCAAACCTTAGAAACCAAATGTTGTCAAATGGTCACACACATCTCATTCCCACCTTTACTGTAACGGCATACATTCCAGGCTTGGCATCTCCTCTGTGCATGCATTATTAAATTACTGTTTTGTTGTCTCATATTTGTATATTTCTGTTTTCAGCATATACGTTTCATTTTGTGAATGTTTTCAGTCCACTCTCCACACACTGATGTTCAAATCAACGTTTCTTTGTGCATTCAAACCTCCTCTACCTCTCTCCCCTCGTTTTCCCTTTCACTTTCACTTTCTTTGCAACTTCCATGAACACATTGTCAACTTATTCCATCTAGTTGAAGGTGTACGTTACGATGTCTGTTGCCATTGTTAGCATCAGATCATTTCATTGTCATTAGGTGGGGACAGCTGTGTTGGAGTCCAGATTCTCACAAGGGGGAATGTACAGTGCGTCTATGCCCTTGTTGCGTGTCTCAAGTTATTTGTTAAAGGACAATTTTAGTAATAAAAGTTTGAATTAAAACACAACAACTTGTCCATTCTGAGTGTGTGTGAACGCGTGTTGCATGCATCAACAGTGTTTGTGCATTCATGTGATGGCTGTGAGTGTCTGTGTGTACCAGACACAAATGTGCATATGTAGTGTGTGTGAGGGATTGAATGCAACAACACAGCAGCTGGGTTACAACAGCAGCTCCCTTCAGTCACAAGGAGTCGAGAGGGAGGAAAGACCATAATGCGTTTTAGAAAAGAAAAGAAAAAACAGACTATAAGTCTGTTCTTTTGGAAAATAGGCTCTATACAGCATTTATTTTGACCCATAAATATTTCAGAGTAAGTCGGGATGTGCTCTCCATGACCAGCTGGGGACGTGTGCCTGCATTTGCTGGTAAGAAGCAGGGGGAGGAGGAAATATCACGCTATATCTGTCCTGGGACACTCTCCAAGGTAAGTGCTTGGGATGAGTGTGTGAAACTGTGTGTGTGTGTGTGTGTGTGTGTGTGTGTGTGTGTGTGTGTGTGTGTGTGTGCGCACACGGTGGGGTTACAAATAAGACAGGGAGGCAGATGGGCATATTTATACCTCTGCTGATAAACAGACAGACTGCAGCTCCCACAAACATGGTGGTTCGTGGCAACAGAGGAAAAACAAAAGACTGAAACTCTCTGCTGGCAACTTCTAGGCTCCAGGACGACCAAAAAACACTCTAAGGCAGTTCAGATCAGGCAGAACCTGAAACCTTTGGCACTGAGTGATCACAACAGAAATCAGACCATACAAGATCAGCACCTGAATATAACACAGTAAACAACTGCAGTCGACGGTGAGGGAGCAGATCTTAGAGTGAGAAATTGGGGATATCTGACGAGAGACAAAGGAGAGCAGTCATGCCAGGCTCAGGAGGAGCAGAGTGAGTGAAACAGCTGCATGTGTACAGTATATGTATGGATATGCTTAATATTTATTATAGTATACATGTTTTTGTCATAAAACTGGTGTTAATAAATTCTGCAGATGATCAAGTTTTAAAATATATAGAATTTGTATATTAAACTCAAAGCTATTGACAAATCAACAAGATATTTTTCACATGTGTACAGGCTTGTATAGTTGCTAGGTGCAAAGCCAAAGAGAGTCTAAATACAGCTCGGTGTCACATGAGGAAATAAGAGCTACAAGTACAGAGCCTGCGTGTCAGAGAGTCATAACGTGTCTCTTGTTTGGAAGCCCAAAGGGAGAAGATTTCTCCACTGCCATCCTGAAGCAGAAACACAGGCCTAACAGACTCATTGTGGACGAAGCTCTCAATGAAGACAGCAGCATTGTCAGCCTGTCGCAGGTCTGTGCGTCTGCGGGGGTGTAAATGAACAGCATATATCCTGGTCATGTTTCTATGTCTTCTGAGATGTGAGTGTGTGTTTGCACTATAGAATAAGACAGAGGAGCTGCAGCTCTTCCGGGGGGACACGGTGGTGTTGAGAGGGAAGAAGCGGCGCCAAACGGTGTGCATCGTCCTGAATGATGACACCTGTGGGCCTGAACGAATCCGCATGAACCGCGTGACGCGCAGCAACCTGCGTGTCCGGCTCGGTGACGTCATCAGGTATAGATCTCACATCATGTGAGGTTTGACAATGTTATTTGAAATAACCAGGATGTTGATGTGTGTTTTATCACAGTATTCATGCCTGCCCTGACATCAAGTATGGGAAAAAGATCCATGTCCTCCCAATAGATGACACCATTGAAGGTCTGACGGGAAACCTCTTTGATGTTTTCCTCAAACCGTTTTTTCTGGAGGCTTACCGGCCCATACATAAAGGTATACTACTACCTGTGCCGCTGGTCTTGACACAGTAAAATAGCTCTGTTCATCAAATGATCCTGCGAAATCATCACTTCAACATCATCTAGAGCACATTAAGAGGCCCCTGTACTGTATGTGGTGACTTTTTTTTGTATCTGTGTTGCTAGATGACATCTTCTTGGTGAGGGGGAGCATGCGGGCGGTGGAGTTCAAGGTGGTGGAGACTGACCCCAACCCGCACTGCATTGTTGCCCCAGACACTGTCATCTACTGCGAGGGAGAGCCAATCAAAAGAGAGGTCTGTGACCAGCTCTCTACTATAATACTAAGTTCACAAAGTATACAATATGTACTTACCTAAATGCATTATTTTGTTAGTCAGTGGGCTGGTTGTACTAACAGGAAATGATCCAAGGTGTACACCGTCAGATGTCAGTCAGGCTGAAACTTTGGAACAAATCCACCAATTTCAAATTTGAAAAGTATTTATTAGTTAATTGTTTGTTTTCTAAACTGTTGTTAAATCCATTGCAAAATATATTTTGTCGCTTTTTCCGAGCTATACTTCACTCCTCTCTTAACATAATACATTGCATTGCAGAATAACTCCATGAACACCACACTCAAAAATGTGTGTGTTGGCCCTAATATTCTTAATTCATGTCATTTTTCTAGTGTAATAGATCTACATATTGAAAACTATTAGAACACTGTCTATAGCAGGGGTTCTCAAACTTTTTTGGGGCCAGGGAACCATTACATTACTTTTCTAAGGACCACCTCATAATCGTGTTAAGCACATTCTTACTACCATTTGTACTCTTAGATTTCATTGGAACTATCTGTATTGTAAAACCTTTCAACCTAAATACTTCAGACCTGTTTCATAGTGATAAACAGAAACACATTTCAATCTAATCATGTTAAGATAAAATTATTTACCTTTAAACAGAGGGTCAATTTTATTCAAATTGCATTTGGACTCAACTTCACAGCATTTGTAGCCCACATTTCAAGTAATAGATCTTAAAAGCTTTCATAAAATGAATAGTAGCAAGACTGGTAAAGTCCTAGTAAATCCAGATGTTTAATTTAAAACTGACTTTCAGTAAGTGCTTCAACTTTAAAATAACAAACTTATTGCTGTTTCTATTTTCTGTTGGCCCAAAGCTAACATGGGTGGGACTATGGTCCCCATCAAAAGATATGCACTTTTTAATGACACAGCACAATTTTATAATTTATAGCTAATTATTTCGTGGACCCCCTGACAGAGTGCCACGGACCTCCCAGGGTCCCCGGACCCCACTTTGATAGTCACTAGTCTATAGTAACTGTGATACAGGGTTGTCTACAGACTTGATGCCCTCATGCAATTGATGTTCATGCTGCAAACATGTCTGGTTCAACTCATCCCATTGAGATGGACTTCAGTTGGGTTGAGATAGGAACTATGCAGACCAATGAAGTAAACTAACGCCTCTGTGAGATGATGAAATAACTTCTGGAGGTGTCCATTTCACTCCTGGACAGCAATAAGGTTTAGCTACAGAGTAGTGTCCAAATGATAATAATTATGTTTTAATGGGCCTATTAATGGTACAAGGACAACATTACATGCACCTCAGGTCTGTGCTGTTAAAGCCACGCAGGATGGGGAGCTGCTGAAGCTCACCTGGTAGAGTCCTTACCGCAGCGGCCAAGGATTCGAATCCGACCTGTTGCCCTTTGCTGCATGTCATCCCCTCTCTCTCTCTCTCTCCCCTTTCAGTACTGTCTCTGTCGCTATCAATAAAAGGCATAAAAACAAAAAAAAATAATCTTAAAAAAACAACCAAAAAACAGGCATGAATGGATCCATGGATTCTTGCTGTTTATACGTAACAATGCTGCGACAAAAACTTCATCTAAGTCAGCAAAGTTATCCAGTTTGGGTGATTTCATGTGACCTTATATGGCATCAGGAACCGAGACGAAGAATAAACTCAACCAAGTCTGAATCTTGCATATCGCCCTGTGACAGGACGAGGAGGAGACCCTTAATGACATCGGCTACGACGACATCGGAGGCTGTCGGAAGCAGCTGGCCCAGATCAAAGAGATGGTGGAGCTTCCGCTCAGACACCCCGGCCTTTTCAAGGCTATAGGAGTTAAGGTGTCGTATACACACAGAAACCCTGATCCCATCCACTCTTATCCCTGCTTCCTTTGATTCTAACATCAGGTAATTCTCTTTTAATGACTCTTCTTCCCTCCTCTCTCTCTCAGCCCCCCAGAGGCATCCTGCTGTACGGCCCTGCAGGCACAGGGAAGACCCTGGTGGCCCGGGCTGTAGCCAACGAAACCGGTGCCTTCTTCTTCCTCATCAATGGTAAGGCTTTGTTTTCACACAATGAGAGCATTTGTACAGAGGAAGACATTAGCTGATCATGCTCTCGCAAAGTGAGAAACTTCTCATTGGTGATCTTATTTAGAGATCCGTGTAGGAGAAAATGTGTTTCACATGCAGTGCATTATTCTGTGACAAGGTCCTGAGATCATGAGTAAGCTGGCGGGAGAGTCAGAGAGCAACCTAAGAAAGGCGTTTGAGGAGGCGGAGAAAAACGCTCCGGCCATCATTTTTATTGATGAGCTGGACGCCATCGCTCCCAAGAGAGAGAAGGTAAACAATGGAGAACAAGCACAAAATGCCTGTGTCTGCTCTATATGGTCAGTGTACAGCTCTGTATGTGCAGAAACTGTCTGTAACATCTGTACAATCAAGTGTGTGTTTCTTTTGTCTGAATGCAAATACAGATAAAAAGAGAAACAATTGCCTGTAACTTTGTGTGTGTGTGTGTGTGTGTGTGTGTGTGTGTGCGTGTGTCTGTGTGTGTGTGTGTGTAGACCCATGGCGAAGTGGAGAGGCGTATAGTCTCCCAGCTCCTGACCCTGATGGATGGCCTGAAGCAAAGAGCTCATGTGGTTGTCATGGCAGCCACAAACCGACCAAACAGCATTGACTCTGCTCTGAGACGCTTTGGTCAGGACAGCCACACACACACACACACGCGCACACGCACGCACGCACGCACACACACACACACACACACACACACACACACACACATTTACAAATGGTGATGTCTCTCTCCAGGCAGGTTTGACCGGGAGATTGACATTGGAATCCCAGATTCGACTGGCAGACTGGAGATTCTGCAGATTCACACCAAAAACATTAAACTGGCTGACGACATCGACCTGGAGAAGGTGAGAAAGTGTAGCAGCCTAGGCCAAAAGAAACATAAAAACTTTTTTTTTTTAATTCTCTAATAATGACAGCTAAAACAATTAGTTAATCTGCTGCAACTATTTTGATAATCAGGTGATTTTGCAAGCAAAAGCACCAAACATTACGTAGTTCCAGCTTTATAATTCTGAATTTGCTGCTTTTCTTTGTCGTGCAGTGTGTGATTTTTATGCACCAAACTATTAATTGAGAACGTAATTTGCAAATTAATCAATAATGAAAATAATCGTTACTTGCACCTCCAATGGAAATTGTTTAATGAGGTGTTCTGAAATATCCTCATGTTACAGGATTACCTTTTGGCCACAGTCATACCTGATGAGGATATTATTATTGTAATATATTTTAATATATTCCCCATGAAAATAAATTGGATGATTTTTAAATGTATAAGAATAACTGTCTAACTATCTTTGCTGAGATAAAAGAGATAAGAGTGAATTTAAAATTGAATTTAAAATTGGGGTAATTGGGGTATTTTTTTATTTAATTAAATACAAATTATTTATTTTGGAGAGCATTACATTTACATGAAATCCACTGTATTTCTGTAACTTTTTACATTATATAATTAGACAGTAAACAGTATCATCTTAATGATAAGAGAGAGAGAGAGAGAGAGAGAGAGAGAGAGAGAGAGAGAGAGAGAGAGAGAATAATACTATTCAGAGAAAAGGGAAGATGGGAATTTATTCTTAGTATAAATGTGATGATCTGATCAACAAATATTCACTTTTAAGTGCTAACCTTCTGGCAATAACCGATTCAATTGAGTTCAATTGAATTCATTTGCATGCAGGTGGAGTTTCTGCTGCTGTAACAGCACAGTTCCAGCAACATCACTGCCATCAGCTTTTGTCTGTCTAACTTCAGTGTTGAAAAAAGGAGCTGTAAACAAAAATGTTACCCTCAGCAAACACACCGCCTCCTGATGGCCTGATTGTCCCATTCTTGATATGAATGTGTGCAGTTTAACAAATTCATATTAATGTCCCTGAGCTATTTAACATATCTCAGATCGCCAAAGAGACCCACGGTCATGTAGGCGCCGACATGGCTGCTCTGTGCTCAGAAGCTGCTCTACAAGCCATCCGCAAGAAGCTGATCCTCATAGACCTGGAGGACGAATCCATCGATGCTGACCTGCTCAACTCACTGGCTGTCACCATGGATGACTTCCAGGTACACACAAGTGCAGACTTTTACTCCTCCAGACCGTTTGTGGGTGTATTAATCCCTTTAAAGAGCACAACTGTGCATCTCATTGTTTGTAACCACACGATAAAAGCTAGACGTGAATATTTCTTAATGAAAGAATAAATGAAGAGAGATGCATCTCCATTCCCTCACACTCATCATTTCCTCTGTCAGTGGGCTCTGAGTCAGAGCAACCCATCAGCTCTGAGAGAGACCGTTGCAGAGGTGCCTCAGGTGAACTGGGAGGACGTCGGAGGACTGAACGAGGTCAAGAGAGAGCTACAAGAGCTCGTTCAGGTGGAAGAAACACTCACACACCACCAGACTCTGCACATACCTACAAACACAAGCTCCATCAACAATCCCATCTATCTTCATCTCACCCCCCCCAGTACCCTGTCGAGTATCCGGACAAGTTCCTGAAGTTTGGTATGACTCCGTCTCGTGGAGTATTGTTCTACGGCCCTCCGGGCTGTGGGAAAACCCTGCTGGCTAAGGCTATCGCCAACGAGTGCCAAGCAAACTTTGTCTCCATCAAAGGACCCGAGATGCTCACCATGTGGTTTGGAGAATCGGAGGCTAATGTCAGAGACGTGTTTGATAAGGTGAGAGCAGAGACATAGAGATAGAGATAAAAATGAATAATCGTGGGTGGACAGACATTTGTTTCACACTGTGACCTTGCTGACCTTCTCTGCCTACAGGCCAGACAGGCAGCCCCCTGCATCTTGTTTTTCGACGAGTTAGACTCCATTGCCAAATCCAGAGGAGGCGGAGCCGGGGATGGAAGTGGTGCAGCCGACAGAGTCATCAACCAGATACTCACAGAGATGGACGGCATGTCGGACAAAAAGAATGTTTTCATTATTGGTGCAACGAACAGGTGGACATGTGGGAATTTGTGTTTAATGATGGTTTGAGAGGTGTGTACACTGGAAGTCATGATTCTCATCTGGCTTCCTTTACCCCTCTCGTCACACCAGACCAGACATCATAGACTCCGCTATCCTGCGGCCGGGCCGTTTAGACCAGCTCATCTACATCCCGCTCCCAGACAAACCATCTCGCACAGCGATCCTAAACGCCAACCTCCGCAAGTCCCCTATTGCACGAGTTAGTGATACTCACACACACATATGGAGATCTGTACAGCATCTTCCTCATGTACACAAGAGAGAGAACAGAAAATGATACATTGGTCTGTCCCTGTATACTGTAAATGACAGTGGTAAAATATATTTAAGTATCACAAGTACTCATTGTGAGGTTCCTAGTCTGCCTGTTTCCCTTTCCCTTTTGCTCCTCCTTTCTCCGCTTCCTATAGGATGTGAACCTGGACTACCTGTCCGGCATCACAGAGGGTTTCTCCGGAGCTGACCTGACAGAGATCTGCCAGCGGGCCTGTAAGCTGGCCATCCGTGAGGCCATCGAGGCCGAGATCAAGGCTGAGCGCCAGAGGCAGAACAGACCAGGCATCCCCATGGTCAGACTGCCAGGCTGCTACTGCTGCTGCGTTGCATATTTGCTTAATTACACCATATTATGTAAGGGATAATGTACAGCGAGCAGGTCATTGTTGTGAAATAAACCCAGACAATGCAATGGTCTTGCATCGTCCTGAAGGGGTTTATTTCACAACAATGACCGGCTAGCTGTACATTATCCCGCTTATTACACGGCCACTTACTTAAGAAATCAATAATTTGACAAAAAAATGGTCCGCCAGAGTCCGACATCATAACTGTTGCCATAGCAACGGTCTGCTATAAAGAAATAACAGACCAGACCACGAACACCCTGATTTACCAATCAGAATTGAGTATTCAACAAAGCCGTGTAATAAAAAGTATTAAACAGGAGGTTGATAATTAGGTCTCTCTGTCTTTTTCTCACACACACACACACACACACACACACACATGTACCACTCCTCAAAGCAGTACCAGGCTGTGTGTGTGCTCGGTACAGAAAGAGACTGTGGAAGATAAAAAAAGTTCCCTAAAGGGCGGCTGTGGTTTTTGTATCTTTCAGCCTTTGGACTGGGAACACACACACACACACACACACATACAGTGTATTGTTTCCACATGAAGTCCTCATAATGTTTTTCTCTGCCTGCAGGAAGAGGACTTTGATCCAGTCCCAGAGATCAGGAAGGACCACTTTGAAGAGGCGATGCGATTTGCTCGTCGCTCCGTCAGCGACAATGACATCCGCAAATACGAAATGTTTGCTCAAACTCTGCAGCAGAGCCGAGGTTTTGGAAACTTCAGGTACACATATGAAAGTGCAGCACGTGTCACTACAGAAAATGTAGTCTTGATTTCTTCAGGACACATTCAAGGCTCATTCCTCTTTTTTTTCCCCCACCTAGGTTCCCCTCTACTACTGGTACGCAGTCTGGAGGTCAGGGGTCAGGCTCTGGGTCAGAGAGGCCAGGCCTGTTCAGAGAGGAAGGCAATGATGATCTCTATCAGTGACAAAAACTCATCATATAGTTGAACAGCTGCAAAATGTTTTCCTCTTCCACTGCTGTGCTCGGCTTCCTCGGAGGAATGGAATAATGGGAGTGGAAATAGCAAGACGCAAAGGGAAACATGGGGATATAATAGTTATAATAATCATAAAGAACTTTTTTTAAAAGCCTTTTAAAAACATGAAACAAACAAGAAATCAGATGAAAAATGTCTAGAAATTAAGCTATCATATTCAATGCAAAAACCAAAACACAATGATAAAATAATGGATGTGTGAACCATAATAACATCAAAGCTCTGGGTTTTCACGCTATAATCTGTTTGCACTTTGAATGTAATGTAAGTTGTGTGTGTGTGTGAGTATAAAATGTGATAAATAAATGTATTCGTATGCCTCTATGATCACTCTAAGGTTTATCTTGGGATACTGAATGCAGTATTTTTGTACTGGTACTGTGCATGCTGGCTCACTGTCGCACTGTTATGGCTTACAGGGACACTTGAATGTAATGTAACCATTGTTAATGTTATTAGTAACACATGTGCTTTTCCTACTAAGTCAAAATATCTGCTGTGAAAGAGCCTGTTTGATTGAACACATATGAACGTGCATCATGTAGACACAATAAGAGAGTAATTAAGGTGTCAAGACTAGATGACACAGGCTCCTCTTTAAGAGTCAGATTGATCCAAATGAAAGAGTCAGTTCACACAAATCACACAAAGACATATTTTCCCAGATACACCTACATTGTCTCAGTTTGATCTCAGTTTTCGAGGTACCAATACACCCCATTACAATGAAGGGTCTCAAATCATCAAAAAAGATTATTCTTTTTGTTATCTAACTGTGGACAATTTTCACTATTTTTCAACCTTTTATATCACAAAAACAATTTGACACACAGTGAATCTGATGCCTTCATGGCCCCTGAGGGTCTTGGGCCCTAGAGCAGTTGCCCACTTGACTTGGTGGTCAAGCTTTGCTTGAAAATATTGAATATTGAGCTTAAAGCAGCAGTAGGCAGAATATTTTTGGCATCATTGGGCAAAATGTCCATAATAACCTTTCAGCATATTGTAATTCAAGTGTTCTGAGAGAAAACTAGACCTCTGCACCTCCTCATGGGGTGTTTCATGGCTTTAAAAAATCTAGCGCGTAACGGGAGACTTTGGCCAATCACAGGTCATTTCAGAGAGAAGGCGTTCCTATTGGTTGGTCACTCAACGGAGGCAGCTGTCAATCACTCGTGAACTCTGATTAAATGGTCAAACTAAGCAGCGTTGGTCAAATATGAATCAATATTCTGTTACTGTAATGTCTATTTCTTGCCTCAAATGTTTCAGAAACATCTTGTAGTGCACTGTTTACCTGTAAGATCAGAGAGTTTGCTCTGGCTGGTGGGCGATGCTTGGTATTTCCTCAACTTGATCTCCGGTCTGTGAAATCTTGCAGATGCCGTTAGGAGCACCGGAGGACACAGAGGCACATGATTTTTTTCCAGATTACCTGTCTCATGCACTACTGTCAGGATATAATGAATGTTTTATAAAAAAACTTTTTTTTAAAATCATATTTGCTCCAATTCTACCCTCTGCAGCTTTAACTGTAATGTTTGTATGGTTCACATCATTAAATAGGCAAGGCAAGGCAGCTTTATTTGTATAGCACATTTCAGCAACAGGGCAATTTAAAGTGCTTTACATAAACATTTAAGAACATTGCGACAAAGTGCAAAAGAACATTAGGACATAATTAAAACAGTTATAAAAACATAAAAACATTAAAGATTAGAATATAAAAACAAGCTAAAAATAAAAGCTAGGATAGAAGCTAAAATAGAATATCACACACGAGAGTAAAAGCTCTAGTGCAGTATATGATCATTATCTGGTTTAATAAAAGGCAGCAGCAAACAGGAAAGTGTTAAGCTTTGATTTAAAAGAACTCAGTTGGAGCTGGTCCTGCAGTTTTCTGGGAGCTTAATAAAATAATAAAATAACAATACATTTAAAACTGAACAAGTAGTTCTACCAGTATTAATTAGTAAACAACACAAGTTATTTGCCACCCAACCTGCCAGCGGAACCTTTGTTACTTGTCTAGAGGGGAGGTGTTTCTCTGCAGCACCGCTCTGCTGTTTATTTCCGGTGCGAGGCGGAAGTGGCAACAAGGGGCTTGTGGAGGTGACCGAATGGCAGACAGCTGAATCTCTTAATGAAACATTACATTAACAACGCGCCAGCAGCAGACTAAACACATATTACCTTTCTCTAACAGAGTGTGAAGATGGGAGCTCACCTGGTCAGACGGTACGTCACCGAGACGGACACCGAGCCGGACCCGAAGAGGAAGTATGAGAACGACCCTCAGCTGGGCTTCACGGAGAGGAAGGAGAGAGGTTAGTCTGCACAGAGACACTACAACTATAACAGCATCCTACAAGGTGTTCATCATCATCTGGAGGGAAACAGACCTCCTTATCAGCCATGATAGCTGTGAGCTGACATCACTGAGCTGAGCTGAGCTGGTGTTTTATAGGAGTTCAGTGTCAGGTGAGCAAACCATCAGATAATGTGTTTATACTAGACTGCAAACAGTCTTTAAAGTACAGATTTCTTTTTTTTTTATATATATATACTTTATTTTGTCTCTTTTTTCAAGGTTGTTTTCATATATGCAATCCACTGTTCCTAATTACAACAGTCTATAAACCAACTTTTAAGTAGATGAGCTTACAGACAAACCCATCAAGTACACTAGAGAAAACAATATCAACATTCAAAACAGAAACATAACCAAGAAAAGAAATAACAATAATAATAATGACAAAAAGAAAGAATAGAGTTAAAAAAACAAACAAAAAAAACACACATAACAAAATAACAAAAAAAAACAATAGTAATACAAAAATACGAGAGTAATAATAAATGAAATCAACAAATAAGTTAATAGAAAATAAAAAGGGGGGAGCGCAAATATATAGTATCATTTACATGGGCACACACATGCATCCTCCTTAATGTCAGGTCACTTCCAAGCATATGTATATGTGCATTAAAATACAGATTTCCTTTTTTTTTTATATATATACTTTATTTTGTCCCTTTTTTCAAGGCTGTTTTCATATATGCAATCCACTGTTCCTAATTACAACAGTCTATAAACCAACTTTTAAGTAGATGAGCTTACAGACAAACCCATCAAGTACACTAGAGAAAACAATATCAACGTTCAAAACAGAAACATAACCAAGAAAAGAAATAACAATAATAATAATGACAAAAAGAAAGAATAGAGTTAAAAAAACAAACAAAAAAAAACAATAGTAATACAAAAATACGAGAGTAACAATAAATGAAATCAACAAATAAGTTAATAGAAAATAAAAAGGGGGGAGCGCAAATATATAGTATCATTTACATGGGCACACACATGCATCCTCCTTAATGTCAGGTCACCTCCAAGCATATGTATATGTGCATTAAAATACAGATTTCCTTTTTTTTTAATATATATACTTTATTTTGTCCCTTTTTTCAAGGCTGTTTTCATATATGCAATCCACTGTTCCTAATTACAACAGTCTATAAACCAACTTTTAAGTAGATGAGCTTACAGACAAACCCATCAAGAACACTAGAGAAAACAATATCAACGTTCAAAACAGAAACATAACCAAGAAAAGAAATAACAATAATAATAATGACAAAAAGAAAGAATAGAGTTAAAAAAACAAACAAAAAAAACACACATAACAAAATAACAAAAAAAACAATAGTAATACAAAAATACAAGAGTAATAATAAATGAAATCAACAAATAAGTTAATAGAAAATAAAAAGGGGGGAGCGCAAATATATAGTATCATTTACATGGGCACACACATGCATCCTCCTTAACGTCAGGTCACTTCCAAGCATATGTATATGTGCATTAAAATACAGATTTCCTTTTTTTTTATATATATACTTTATTTTGTCCCTTTTTTCAAGGCTGTTTTCATATATGCAATCCACTGTTCCTAATTACAACAGTCTATAAACCAACTTTTAAGTAGATGAGCTTACAGACAAACCCATCAAGTACACTAGAGAAAACAATATCAACGTTCAAAACAGAAACATAACCAAGAAAAGAAATAACAATAATAATAATGACAAAAAGAAAGAATAGAGTTAAAAAAACAAACAAAAAAAACACACATAACAAAATAACAAAAAAAAACAATAATACAAAAATACGAGAGTAATAATAAATTAAATCAACAAATAAGTTAATAGAAAATAAAAAGGGGGGAGCGCAAATATATAGTATCATTTACATGGGCACACACATGCATCCTCCTTAACGTCAGGTCACTTCCAAGCATATGTATATGTGCATTAAAGTACAGATTTCTTAAGGCACTTTGTATGAGACACGAAGGAGGCAGAGCTCTTACACCTCATAACAACAATTATATTGTACATAAATTAAGGAAATAAAGGTAATAAACATAATACACATTATAAAACATGTACAACTAACATTCAGAAATGTGCCACAACGTTTTATGTAATTATCCATGAAAATCCAAAATATTAACAAATAAATCAAACTAAACCTGCTTTATGTTGCACAATAAAAATATAATAAATAATCTGTGCAAGGTTGAAAGGGGTCAATCTCATTTACAACACAAGTACGAGTGTTGTGTCATCTGCAAGAAGCAATAAACACTGTGTAGATGTAACGTTACTACTCAGATCTACCAAATGTGCCTGGTTGTTTCAAAAGACAGAACATCATATTGAACTGTAAGGTGTATTTCTGCACTATATTAATGCTTTATGCAGACACATTTAAAGGTGAAAGGTGAAATCTATCTTAAAACTACAATTCACATACAGTCAGGGTCTGAAAATAACTTTTTTCACTTCCTGCCACTGTGGCAGACAAGTATTGTTTTTGTCTGCCACTTAGAAATTTTATCTGCCACTTTTGAAATCTCTGTGCTAAATGAAGGAATAACATTTTAGATCTGATGTCATTCAATGTTCGATATATTTTACACAAAAAACATTATATACATGTTAAATTACAGTGTTCAAATTACACTGTGGAGGGAGGGTAGTGTACACAGTACTGTACTGTACTTTGTTATTGTCATCTATAGTGGTTATTTGCATAAAAACACAATTCAAATGATTATAATTATTTAAATATTTGCTTTGATTAAAAAAAATCTTGTAAAGTTGTTATGAAGTTAAACAGGTTATAATTCCCTCTCTAATATCTATTTTATATTGATGTGAAAATATCTCCTTCAAACAACTGGATTCATTCAAGTTTCTCTCCAAAAACTATGTTTTACGAGATTACATTTGAACACGTCATGATAACGTTGTAATTTACCTTCACCCAATAGTCCTTTTTCCTGAGCAGACTTTGAATGTCTCATAATAATATCTTAATGGCACCTCCGTTAACGTTAGTAGCTCCGTTATTTAACCAAGCAGGACTGTGCTGCCCACCGGCTGCTCACAGCTAACGTTACTAACTCTCCTCTTGCTGATTACAACACAGGTTTGTTGTTCACAGTGTGACATTATCAGGTATAGAGAGGGTGAGTCCCCTCAGGTTTAGTGGTAGTAGCGCCATGCTGTTGAGCGCTTTTTTTTTTTTTTTTAACCGAATCATGACACAGCGTGCGTATGCGTCATTGTGCAGCGTAACTGCCGGAAAGCATCAATAAGAGGAATCGATAGACACGGAGGCATGATATGCCAAGAAAGCAGACAACTACGGTTTTCTATTCCCATCACTAGAGTTTTCGCTGCCTGCCAAAGTGGCAGATGTCCTGATGATTTCACTCGTCACTACCAACAATTTACCCGCATTTGGCGGGTGGCGGGTGCTAATTTAACGCCCTGCATACAGTACATCTCTGCTGGAGAGCAAATTTTCATTTGGCAAATTTATTAAAGTTTAAAGTCTGAACAGTAAAGAGAAATCATATATAACAAATGATGTAAAAAAATCAATAGAGATACTTACAGAACCTGTGGTGATTTACATGGGATTAGCACATGTTCTGTTTCATAACTGTAAGGCCTGAAATAAAACTGATTTGGAAGTCATATTTCAAGCAAAAAAAATACCTCAGGACGTCAGTGTCAGTGTGGACCTCACTTAAAAAATGTCACATTTCCATTTTCAATCTAGCTTGAGTGGTGCATGCATGGAAAGGCTTTGACTCAGTTAGTAAAACCAATTCAAATGGGACTGTGCCATTAAAACCAGTCATTGTCTAATATGTGTATAGAATAGTATTATGATCAATATACAGAGCCTCTACCCTGGACAGTACTTGTATTTATTCACTCCTTAAGACTCCCTCAGCCAACCATATAGTTACATCAGATCCTTGTTCATTGAAAGATGACCATGAAAATTTGTGTCCGTTCGTCAGAGATGGTAGCGAGCCAGGAGCAGATGAACTTGGCCCAGCTGCCGTTGGAGCAGAGGGACTACTGTGCCCAGCACCTCCTGAAACTCATGAAGTGCAAGAGGGACAACTGGCCCAACTTTCTGGCCTGCAAGCATGAGAGACACGACTGGGACTACTGTGAACATCAGGAGTAAGTATTTACAGTAGAGTAAAAGTTAAGACATTTGAAAGGTTGGGTTAAGTCGGTCTTTTGTAGGGTGGACTCTCCTAGACCAGCTATTCTCACTGTAGCCCACTGGTGGGCCACACAGTGCCATCTAGTGGGCCGCTGAGGTATTGCCAAATGGTTAGATTAATTACATTTTTTTGTGGGGTAATTTACAAAGCTACTTTTATTTCTAAATGTGTTCAAGAATTCACGTGAATAAAAAACGTCAAATTAAAATGCATATTTAACATGACCATTTACATTTGAATATCACCACCATCATCAACTGTAAGCTTCCTACAGTCAGCAGTTGCTAATTCATGAACTTTAATCTTTAATCTTGTGATTATACACATCCACCTTGTCATTAACTATGAACCCTGTGTTGTTCTGCCTCCAGCTATGTGATGCGTATGAAGGAGTATGAGAGAGAGAGGAGGCTCCAGCTGAGGAAAAAGAGAATTGAGGCTCAGGCTGAAGCTGCATGATCAGTGCGTCCTCTGATGCTTCTTCTTCTCTGTATATATGTGCTGTTGTTAACAATAAACAATATTGTTTAAGCTCTACAAAACCCTCCGTCTTATTAATGTCAAAACATACAGTAATCCTCTAGCTGACATCACCAAAAACATTAGTGTGATCTTCATCCACCATTTGGAATGCTTGTCCGAAGATTGTTCCCTTACTCCTGCTACAAAATTTGTCAATCATTATTAATTTTAATTGGTTTCCAAATTCTTGCAGGTATGACCTTTTTGACAAACTGCCCTATATTTTGAACATGTGCAGTTGGAACCAAATGTAGGTGACACATGCAAATTTCAACCCCAATTGAAACAATGCCATTCAGTGCTTTATGAGCTCCAATGCGCATAAGTCAATTAACCAATCAGAATGGACTTGTGGGCAATAAAAAACATTTGCACTCAATATTATAGATATCGCAGACAGGAACAGAAATTAAATTTGGTTGAAGATGGGAGAAAGAGATAGGGTTAGGTTCTTTCAGTCAAGTTCCAGTGTAGATTTTGGACGGTGGAAAATGGGAGAGCTAGGGGTGGGGGTGTATTTGACTCCTACAAGCAGGCAGAGCTGAATGGGCAAGGGAGCGGTCAAGTAGTCGTCTACAGGATGAAGGGCAGGATGGGTGAGTGGAGAAGAGGGTAGTCGCGGAACTCCTTCAGGTAGCTGCGGTGCTTCCCCTTGGCCCACACAGTCATCTGGATGAAACCCACCAAGGTGAAGAAGGCCACCGGCAGGCACTGGGTCATCACTGTGAAGCCAAACCAGGAGCCCAGCTGTAAGAGGAAGAGGAGGGATTGTTACACACAGACTCATATCACAAGAGGGCAGCAGCTGCAAGTTTAACAAAACATTCTGTGTTTTTTGAGGGAGAAAAAAAAGGTACAAAAGTACAGTGATGCAATACAAAAAGCTCAACATGGGACAATGTAATCAGGAGGACTAATTTGACAAAGATAAAAAACATCCAGCTGTGCAATAAATGTTATGTTCATGCACAGAAAACTCTTATCAGCTGTCACTTGATGAACTAGATTTACCGCCTTGCGGTTGTATGCCATCTGCCGACCAGTCAAGTTGCAGTTTACATCCATGTCTGTCCAAAATCTTATGACTTCATCATTTTATCCTGTTAGACATTTTTATGAAATTGTCATAATTAGCATATGAATTCTTTTATGGCCAAAAACATTTTTTGTGAGGTCATAGTAACCTTGACCTTTTAAAACCAAAATCGAATCCGTTCATCCTTGAAACCAAGTGGACGTTTGTGCCAAATTTGAAGAAATTCCCTCAAGGCAATTCTGAAAAAAGTCATAGTTTTGCATGTAAAAAAAAATCATATTATAGTATGTCGAAAAAAGTAATTAAAAAGTCATATAGTATGTAGATTAAAGCCATAAAAATACATAGTATAGTATGTAAAAAAAAAACTCTATAGTATGTAGAAAAAAATCATGAAAAAGTCATAATTTAGGATGTCGAAAAAAGTAATAAAAAAGTCATAGTATAGTGTGTCGAAAAAAGGCAAAGTATAGAATGTCAAAAAAAATTATAGAAAAGTCATATTATAGTATGTCGAAAAAAGTAATAAAGTCATGTCGAAAAAAGTCATAAAAAAGTCTTAATATAGTATGTCAAAAGAAAGTCATAAAAAAAGTCATAGCATAGAATATCGGAAAAAAAGTCATGAAATACTCATAATATAGTATTTTAAAAAAATTCATGAATAAGTCATAGTATAGTATGTTGAAAAAAGTCATAGTTTTGCATGTAAAAAAAAAGTCATATTATAGTATGTTGAAAAAAGTAATTAAAAAGTAATAGTATGTAGATAAGTCATACAAAGACAGTATAGTATGTAAAAAAAAAACTATAGTATGGCGAAAAAAGTCATAAAAAAGTCATATAGTATGCACATAAAGGTCCTAAAAAAGACAGTATAGCATGTAAAAAAAAACTCATAGTATAGCATATCAAAGAAAGTCATAAAAAAGTCATAGTATAGTTTGTCAAAAAAAGTCTTACTATAGTATGTCGAAAAAAGTAATTAAAAAGTCATTTTATAGTATGTTGAAAAAAGGTCATAGTATAGTGTTTCAAAAAAATGAAAAAGTGAA
Source organism: Sebastes umbrosus (assembly GCF_015220745.1). Lineage (NCBI taxonomy): Eukaryota > Metazoa > Chordata > Actinopteri > Perciformes > Sebastidae > Sebastes > Sebastes umbrosus. The sequence goes on along the minus strand of NC_051271.1, from coordinate 27,568,693 downwards.
AATCACAAAATGAAAAATAAAATGAAAGACATAATGCAGTATGTAAAAATAAATCATAAAAAAATCATAGTATAGTCATTTGAAAAAAGTCATGAAAAAGTCATAGTAAAGCACGTCAAAAAAACTCATAGTATAGCATGTTATAATACTAAAGTAATACTATAGTACGTCGATAAAGTAATAGAAAAGTAATACTATAGTGTGTCGATAAGTCATAGTATAGTATGTCAAAAAAAGTTTAAAAAAAAGTCATAGTATGTCAAAAAAAGTCGTAGTATAGTATGTCGAAAAGGGTCAAAGTATCGTTTTTCGAAAAAAAAAATATATATAGTTTATATGTTAAAAAAGTAATCTATAGTATGTCGAAAAAGGTCATAAAATGTCATAGTATATGTCAAAGAAATCATTGTATAGTATGTTGACATAAGTCATAAAAAAATCATAGTATAGTCTGTCAAAAAAAGTCAGTATTATTTCTTAAAAAAGTCATACTAAAAAGTTGTACAACAGTACATGCACACAGAGACTTACAGAACCTATGGTGATTTAGATGGGATTTGCACGTTCTGATTCATAACTGTAAGGCCTGAAATAAAACTGTTTTGGATGTCATATCTTAAGCAAAAATACCCGTGAAAGTCGGAGTCAGTGGACCCCACTTCAAAAAAGACATCTTTTCAAATCAAAGAATGGACCATTTACAATGAAGCTTGAGTAAGCCAATTCAAATGGGACTGTTTCATTAAAAACATGTATTGTCTAATATTTGTATCGAAGAATGAGAACTTCTTATTTGCATTAGATTAGTATGTATTATGATCAATATGCAGAGCCTCTACCCTGGACAGAACTTGTATTTGTCCACTCCTTAAGACTCCCTCAGCCAACCATATAATAACATCAGGTCCTTGTTTATTGAAAGATAAAGACCATAAACTCATGTTTTCAATGTTTACTGAGGTAATAAATCAAGTGAGAAGTAGGCTCATCTTCTCATAGACTTCTATACAATCAGACTTCTTTTTGCAACCAGAGGAGTCGCCCCCTGCTGGCTATTAGGAAGAATGCAAGTTTAAGGCACTTCAGCATTGGCTTCACTTTACAGACCCCGGAGTTGTTCATTGGTTCAAATTTCTATTTTTGTGAGCATCTTGAGGACTTCTCATCCATGTTGGTTTAAATAAGATTTCCAAGATTGTGTAAACTAAGTAGCTAGTTTTCCTTTTTGAAAGATTTTGTCCATTGTTTTGCCTATTGGTGACACCTTAAACTCTGCACAATACATCCTTTTACAAAGTTCCAATATTCCTGGGCTAGAGTGGTGGTGGCACTGTCTTTGACACATATACACGGAGGTGACACCCGTAATACATAACAGAGCAAGGCAACAACATTTGGTTTAACTTTTTTTAATAAATTACTTCAGACACCAACAAAATGACATGCTGTCATGATTTCAAATTTAGATGAATGGATATAAAAATTAAACCGGTGAAATTTTACTGAATCTCACCAGATGCAGATTCAGCCTAAAAACAACAGTATTCGATGACACAGTGGTTGGATATCTAAAAGGACCAATATGTAATATATTTACTGTAATAAAATCAAAAAATGACCATTACATGTCATCAGGGATTAAGGAAACATTCTAAATTGAAATACTGGCTTCTCCGACAACAATGCTGCAGCCAGTTTGTTCTCCTTTGACATTTCCAATCGGGTCCGGAACGTCTGTTTTTGTTTTGGCCGTTGTGATCCCGTCCACTGCCCATTTCAACATCCTGTTGCCAAATATGAAAAAAATTGGCACGCAAACACAGCCTTCTGGCGCCATGGAAGCAAACAAACGAACTGGATCAACAGAGATAACGTTAACTTGTGTTGAACAATGTGTTGAATTTGGACAACTGTTACCCATTTTAAACATTAGCTGTCAGTCCTACATATTGTTCCTTTAACATATTTATGTAGAGTATGTCATTCAGTGTACACTGGGTAGTTTGAAGGTGAATAACTGCTCTGGGAACCCAAACACACATCAGTCAATTAACCAATCAGAATGGGCTTGTGGGCAATACAAAAAAAATAGAGCAAGTGTAGTGCTTTACATTTGCACTCAATATTACAGGGATTGCAGACAGGAAACAAATTAAATTTGGTAGAAGAGGGAAAAGGGGGTTAGGTTCTTTCAGTCAGTCAGTCAACTAAGTTCCAGTGTAGATTTTGGAGGGTAAGGGGAGAGCACCCTCTCAGTTATGGGTGGGGGTGTATTTGACTCTTACAAGCAGGCAGAGCTGAATGGGCAAGGGAGCGGTCAAGTAGTCCTCTACAGGATGAAGGGCAGGATGGGTGAGCGGAGAGGAGGGTAGTCGCGGAACTCCTTCAGGTAGCTGCGGTGCTTCCCCTTGGCCCACACAGTCATCTGGATGAAACCCACCAAGGTGAAGAAGGCCACCGGCAGGCACTGGGTCATCACTGTGAAGCCAAACCAGGAGCCCAGCTGTAAGAGGAAGAGGAGGGATGTTACACACAGACTCATATCACAAAAGTACAGTGATGCAATACAAAAAGCTCGACATGGGACAATGTAATCAGGAGGACTAATTTGACAAAGATAAAAAACATCCAGCTGTGCAATAAATGTTATGTTCATGCACAGAAAACTCTTATCAGCTGTCACTTGATGAACTAGATTTACCGCCTCGCGTAGCATTTTTATGAAATTTACTCATCACTCATCTTCAACCACTTATCTGGGGTCGTGTCGCGGGGGCAACAGCTCCAGCAGACATTTTTATGAAATTTATTGTTTAAATAATATTATTATATTATATTATAATAGAATATTATTGTCATAATTAGCATATGAGTTCTTGAGTTATGGCCAAAAAGGTGTTTTGTGAGGTCACAGTGACCTTTGACCACCAAAATCTAATTAGTTGATCCTTGAGTCTATGTGGACATTTGTGCCAAATATGAAGAAATTCCCTCCAGGCGTTCCTGAGATGGACGGACACCCCGAAAACATAATGCCTCCCGCCACGACTGTCGCCGGCGGGGAGGAGGCATAATAAAGCATGTTACCTCATAGGTGTAGTTGGGGCAGGAGACCAGCAGGAAGATCCAGGTGAAGGGGTTCTTGGTTGGATACGGAATCTTCCTGGTCTTCGAGCCTGGATGAAGGTAGCGAAAGAAAGGGGATGTCAAAGAAAATTTGTTTTTTAAAATCCATCTACTCGTTCCATTGTTTACATTTTGGCCTGATATCAAAAGTAAACATACTGACAAATTATATTGTCTTACTTTTTTTTTTTTATTATCTTCTTACTATGGGGTCCTATATGAACACACTATTTTCTGTCAAAGTATGAACAGTTTTGGTTATTTCACATGAGAGATTTCGTTGAGAGTTCTGTCTGTGCTCTTCTCACTGGTTTGAGGTGGGGGAGGTACGTGATGTCACATACTTCTGTGCACCAATCAGGATTTAACAATACTTCTATCAGGATCTTTTCTTGAAACAATTTGATTGTTGCTTGTTTAATCTTGAATATATAATGTTATAGGGAAATACTTAAGATGTGAAATAATGTTTTCTTTAATTGAAAAGCGCTCAATTATATTTTAATACAAACTGATTTGAATTGAGTTTTTCTTCATGGTTCAACATACAGATATACACAGAGCAACACATACAGATCTGTGATACTTTTTGTGAGTGTGAGAGTTACAATTTCACATGGTTGCATTCATGCGAGTGCATGAGACAGAGACATCAGTCATTGTCTATTCCATCCCCGACTCCAAAGTCTAAAAAGTAAAAAAAAAAAACATTCTGCATACTGCAGGTTTAAGTAAAAGTATGCAAGTATACGTATAATCAAGAAAATGTACTCTTCAGTTGTTATATATGTATATGTTATAATGTAAGATTATTATCGATGCAATAACATGCGAGATGCATTTTAATGTTGTAACTGGCTGCAACAGAGCTATTAGCTATAGAGATATTTTATATATGTTTACTAGATTTATACTGTTGGGTGGTTTAATTTACTGTATAACAATGCACTTGTCTTTCACATACTCATTATAAATAAATGTATTGAAGTAAAAAGGTACAATATTTCCCTCTGAAATGCAGTGGAGTATAAGTAGAAAGTAGCATCAAAATTGTACTTAGGTACAGTACTTGAGTAAATATACTTAGTTACTTTCCACCACTGATTAATACCATGCTGTATCAAAAAAAGGGTGCGACCAAGTCATGTGCTGGTGCGACCAACTGAGAAAGTTGGTAGCATGAAAAGTTAGTCTGGAGCCCTGGACAGTCAGATGTACAGGTGTTACAGGTGTGTGTACCTGGTGGACGGAGGTTCCGAAGAGCAATGTGGATGGAAAAGTTGCCGATCTGACAGAACTAAGGAAGAAAACAGTCACACAAGTGATTTAATGGAGAGTGTGTAGAGCAAAAGAGAATGAATATTTTAAACCAGGGTCTGTTGCTCAAAAAAAATCTTATTCTACACTTCTGAGGATGACCAAGAGATTAAAACTAATGGACAAAATACAAATTAAATTATGTAAATTACATGTTTTTTATTCTATTTATTAGTCAAATCAAATAATGCATCATAAATAACACAAAGTGTCGAGGATAGAAATATTCTTACCAAGAATATGATGAGGGCCAGTCTGATTTGTTGCTCCCCGTAGACTGCAACAAAACACAATTAAAAAGAGTAAATATGAAGAAGAGTTATAATGACACATTGGCATATGAGTGTTGAATGTATGGTGCATGCATTCTCACTGGGTGGTGTGTACAGCGGGTGGTTGATGTAATAGGCCATCCATGCTGCAAAGCCCCAGTAGTAGGTACAATTCTGAAACGGGGAATGAGACAGTAACATTGTCACTTTGAGACTTGTGGTGGTAGAGATACACTTTTCAATCACATAGTGAACTAGTTAATTATTCAGCTTCTACTCCATGAAAAACCTACATGACACCTTTGCATATATTAATGTAGGCGGAGCTTGAGTGGTAGAATGCATCTCACCTTGAAGATGTTGCGTAACGGCATTGTTCCATGAGAGAAGCGATGGACAAACAGCGTCTCCAGCAGCCTCTTACAGAAGTGGAACGAGTGACACATACAGGCGAGACTGGAAAAGGCAAAAACGCTTGTGTTAGCTCTGCTATGGGATGCAAGTACATCCTCCCAATGAGAACAAAGCACTGACAGTTTTATCATCTCGTCTAAAAGCTCTGTCCAGATGGAAGGGCCATTTCCTCATTGATATGGGAGAGCATGACATAAAGGAATAATTAGGGTTAGGGAAAAATGCTAATTTGCTTTCTTTCTGAGAGTTAGATAAGTAGCCCGATATCACTCTTGTGTCTGTACGGTAAACATGAAGCTATAGCCAGCAGCCGATTAGCTTAGCTTAGCTTAAAGGTGTAATATAGAGCCTATGTCACGCTCTTTCCGGTGAACCGCATGGGACCTTTTTTTGGAAAAAATATGAACGGTAGTCAACGGAGAGGAGACAATTATTTTTTTGATCCCGTTTCAATTGTGCCATGAATCACACATATGATGTTTGTCAATTTAAAACATAGTTTTGCAGGTCGAGAAAGTCGCAGTTTGCTGTAAAACTGTTGAAGTATAAGACTGTGGAAATTCATAATTAGAAAGACTACACACCCAAAAGCAGGACACAATGATCATAGCTGCACTCACAGCACAGAGAGGAGCAGGGGGATCACTGGAACACATGCACATAACACAACACGTTCTCATCCGTCAAATACGGCCGCTTTGAATCGAACAGCGCTAAAGGGGGACTAATGAGTCGGTATCAGAAGCCGAGGGGCGTGACACAGCGGCGGCATTTCACCACTTAAACGGGCTGCACACCCTGCGTGCTGTTAATGGATTGAGGTTACACCCCTTCGTGGGGCCTAAAGGCTGTTTGCAGACGCACAGAAGCGTCCCGAGTAAAGCAAAAGAAAAGAAAAGAGAAAATACAGGCAGAGGGCTGCAGGTCTCTGCAGAAGCAGACACCGCCACACACTTGTAGTGGAGCATAAGTGATGATAGAGAGGGGTTGTGTTTGTATCAGTCTATACATTGTTTTTTTAATTAATTCTTGCATATTATACCTTTAAGACTGGGAACTGGAAATGTCTGGCTCCCATTGTATGCTACTTCATACTTCTACCCCACTACATATATTTGGCAGCTATAGTTACTAGTTTGCAGATTAAGATTTTTCTCAAAAAAACTCATGTACAAAATCTAGTTCTTATCAATTCATTTTAGTCTGTAGTCCATAAAGTCTTATTTTTATAAAAAAAAAATTCTAATGCAGCAACTTGCCTCCCCCTTCCTTGTTTCAAGATAAAGACACACCTTGCCTTGTCCCCCTTGTGTAAGGCGACACTGTAATTATGGACCATTAGAGGTGATGGTGGCCATAGGTGACATGTATCGTGCTTTTACCCATTAAATATATGACTTTGTATCCAAGTTTCTGAAGTGCCGTGAATAGGAATCCCACAAGTTAACCCTACCAAATGCTTTTTCCACAGTGTCTAATTTTATATTGGTTGACAGCTGCATTAAGTTAAATTAGTTTGCATGTGTTGATGAACGAATGCCTTCCTTTAATAAAACCGGTCTGGTCTGGATGTATGATAGCTAGAGCCTTGCTAATTTCTGTTGGTTAGTGAGTTTTAACAAACGAGTTTGGAGATGAGAATGAATTTGGCTTTCATTCTATTGAACAGCAGGAATATGATCGACTCATCAGGGAAGAGACATCCAGTCCAGGAGCCTTGTTGTTTGCCATGTGGCTGGCAGAAGCTTCATATTCTACCTACACACATAAGAGTGGTATCGATCTTCTCATCTCTCTCTCTCTCTCGGCAAGAAAGCAAATGAGCGCATTGCACTAAATGTGACACCATTCCTTGAAGTTGAGACATGTTCAACCAAAAGAGGACATGCTTGCCCTCTGGGAGACGAGAAGGCTCTACATAACTATATAAAGTTTGTGAAGGCGTGTTGGAGACACTCACTGTACGACCCAGTGTTTACTGGTGGTGAGGTCATATTTGGGTGCGTAGATGAAGGGAACTCTGAAGTAGAACATCAGATAGATGACCAGAGGGCCGGTATACTCGGTCAGAAAGACCTGGAAAAAAAAGAAAGTGGGATAAGTCCGAAACTCAGTTAAACTGTAGCCATATTGATGTATTGGTTTGTTGCTGTGTTAGAAAGATAAATATAACATCTTCCCTCTACTTGTCCTGTCTCTCCCATACCTGCCTCTCCCGGCAGAACCATTACCCCCCCCAACCTCCACCCTCCTCCACACGCACACCCCCTTTTTATACCCAGCGGGAAATCTCAATATAGCTCTACTTGATCCCACTTGTATGTCTGGTGTATGTGGGCTTGTCAGGACCGTTAGACTGTGACCGCACAACATGTTCCCGTCTTTGGACGCCGCCGTGTTGTACTCACCGTGACCCAGCTGATCTGGGCTCCCAGGTCTCTGAAGTAGAAGGTTGCCGTGGTTCCCACAGGAAGATACTGCAGAACATCCTCATCCTTCAAAGACTTCCCCTCTGAAACACACACACACACACACACACATGCTTACTTCATGAGATGTACAGTGAATTATGAGTTGCTTGTAGGGAGAAGTAGTTCAAGTATACTGATAAGACAATCACACTTCGGCTGACTTACTGGGGTCGAGGCGAATGGACTGTCTGGCTGGGTACCACTGAGGATCTGAAATGATAAATACGTCACGGACATCTTTAGACTGGGCATGAAGTGAGTATTTCTATGTGGAGCTTGAAGATTTGCTTGATGTTGAATCAGATTTATGAGGCTTTAGTCGCCTGTAGAGAGATGGCACTCACGGCTCTTGTGGAACATAGACTTGATCTCTCCGATGGTGGCATTTGGCTCGACCTACAAATAACACCACAATAAATACACACGCACATACACATACACATACACACAAAGGAACAGATAATAACCCTGTTTTCCATTCATGATGATTAGTGTTAAATTTAGCTCACATACCCCATGGTTTATTTAACAGCTGGTATTAGGGTTTTAAAGAGCCTAGACACACACACATACACACACACATAGATAACCACAGCCAAAGTACACGACCTTGTGCCAGGCTGCCAGCAATGGCCTGACTACCCCAAACACAATGTCAACAAAACAGAAACATGGAGAGCACACAAAGGCAAATCTGAACACACACAGTTGTTACAGGTGGGACGATAGAGCAGTGAAACCCGCTGGTCTGAGGCGGAGTCAGGTAACTTAAAGCCATCACCGCACTCCCAATATCTGATCAAATGGCTTTATCTGTATGAGCTGTGGCAGCTTAGACACTACATACCTCCGTCAGAACCTCTCTTATGAACTGTTGAATGTAAATCTGAACCCTGACATCTGGCCTGAATACTCAGAGCGGCGAGCCCCGTCAGTCTACAGGTAGCAATATGTTCTTAGCTCTGCATGTTTACGGCAGCCATTTATGTTGATTGTGACATGATTTATGTGGAATACTATCTGACCATTTCAATACGTTTCCATAAAATAATCACAACTAGGTTATAAATGAATCTGTTCTGTGTTTTTCCAAAAGGCTGCAACAAATCCCACTGTGAGATGAAATGGCTTTTGGTTTACGTCTTTGAGGATTTAGCTCAAGGTCTAAGGATGCGTGTGTGAGGGTACTGACCTTATCAAACGCATCATGTGTGTCATCACACTGTTAAAATCATTCAGTCACTGAAGGCCACAGGCTCAGTTTTAAGACTAAGTTACTCTTACATAAAAAAAAGATATTCCAATGAGCTCCATGCAGTGAGCTATAGATAGATTGTTTTTTTAACAAACAGTGGTATTGGATCAGTACTCTATCGGCACATACCCTGAGTTGAGATATTGGAACTGGTACTCGGTCCAGTTACTGTGTTTTGACCTGAGTTATCAAAACTATGCTTCATTCATCATGACCTTATCAATATAAAGAAGAAGTTACTGCTAGCAGTGCCTGTCTCCGTGCTTTCACTGTTTAAAATCTATTTTTAGTATTGTGCTGTTTCACTTACAGCATTTACTTTAAAGCATGTTGGACTTCCCTAACCCGCATGAAATGTGCTCCATAAATAAAGATTGACTCATAGACCAGTTTCTAAAGCACTGATGTTTAGATTTTTGTAAATGCCAATTTTTAATGCAATCACTGGTATCCCTTAATTTCACAAATTTAGAAACTGCTTGAGAGGTGAATATCATCCCTTCCTTCATTTTGTAAGTGACAAATGATCTGTCCTGTACACATTTCAAATCACTGCTAGTCATTGAACTGAAATTAATAGAAACCAAAAATTAAGACAACTACTGGTAATTAGTGTATAACTCTATATATATATATATATGTCTAACAAACTCTGCAATACTATCTGCACATAACATCGTTATAACATCTCAAGCATCCGCATCCAATTTCTCTCAGGCCTCTGACATTTACGACGCTGGTGACAGGTTTCTCAAAACATTTTAGCAGTAAGCCTATATTTCCCTGTTGGCCTGGACTAGGGGAGCTGAGATGCTTTTGTGAAATGTATACAATCACACTGTCAAAGCAAAGGTGTGACAAACAGTAGGAAGAGACGAACGCAATAAATTATGAAAGCTACAAGCGTGTTGCTCTGTGGCTAAGCTCCTTATAGATGAGCTCATCAGCCTACATGTAGCTGTGTGAAAGCCCAGATAGCTCTGAACTAAATAATATAGTGTGTAAATGTTCAGTAAGTTCGTGTCTCAAACATGCAATTGCAAATTACTATCAAGCCATTAAGCCGTTGAATGGAAACCTGAGCCACAAGGACTAGGGGGTGTAAGAAAATATCGAGTATAGCGATATTATGTTTTGTGATACTGTATCAATTCTCAAAAGCAAATAGTTTACATGCAAAGGTTGCATTAAAAAAGTCAACTTTTTTTACTCAGATTTTAGGCGGTGTGTTTTTTTTACAATATGACAGTTTTCCTAAAATTAGATTTTTTTAAAATTGCAATATTTCGCCTTGCTTACAGTATTGCAACGTATCCCAGTATATTGAATCGTGACCCCTGTATCATGACACGTATCTTATTGCCAGATTCCTGCCAATACACAGCCCTAACAAGGACACAGTCCAAGTACATTTTCAGGTTTCATGTTTGTTAGAGAGCATTGAGTTTGTCTGTAACAACCCAAGGCCAAGACATATAATGAATCACCCAGGCCGGCACTGCTCAGTAAACAGTGTGGTACTGCTAGACTATCTCCGCACTTGTGTTCAGATGAAAATGCCGAAAACTGTTACCTTTTCATGGCATTGGAAGCCTGGAACTCAAAGATTAGACCAGTATTTCCTGTGAGGAAAAGTTTCTCAAAGATTGTGTGACCCCTTCTAAAGTAGTCTGAAGAAGTCTGCTGCTGTAATAGACTTGGCTCTTGTTCACGACGTCCAGAGGACCACAGGCCATTTTCGGCAGGATGACATCACTGAGAAACCACCTCTCTTTGACCCCTACTGCCCCCCCCCCCTCTCGTTCTACAGGCTTCATTCAGTATTGACATCACAGAGTCCGTCCTATAAATCCTGACCCACACATGATACAGGACTTGAGTTTTATTTCTAACTCAGTCAGTAAGTTTTGCTGTCAGCTTACTTTAGGAAACCAGTCCCCCAAAGGGCCCTCTGTCCAGACCCAGATCTATATCTGTCAAACTTCCTCTCCAAAGGTGTTAAGATTCTGCGTGCCATCACCATGGAAACCCTGCTAAGCCGACAACAGGGTATAATCCAAGACGGATCGCACTTTATACTTGGTGGTCTTGAGGAGCAGCCTTTGATAAGCTGAGTCTGGGCCGGCTGACAGACTAACACCACTGTAAACGTGGCTAATGCACAAACCAACAAGACACTAAACCCTCCTAATGCAACAGCACTGACTTACAGGCCTGTCAGTAACAAATGAAAGCCATCTAACATAACAATAACAAAGTACAAATTACTGTAAATATACCTGATAAAACAATGAGCTTAAAAGTCCTATCAAAATAAAGGTGGCTAATACAACAGTTATACTTAAATCCCAACTGTGAGCACAACTTAAGTCCATCAGTCAGTATCACACTGGCCTTCTCTGACTGTACTGCAAAACTTACATCTGTAAAAAAACAAATGACATTTATACTTAACATTACAAGAACGTGAATGAGAGTACTTCTAGTGACGTTAAATATACCGGAAACATTCAAGGAAAAGCGATAACTGCCATGTCCCATTTTTACTACTTTCTATTTCCAAAACGGAGAATTAAATATTAGTTACATAAAGAACTAATTCTCTCATAAAATACCATGGCCTGTCATGAGCTGTTGCTTAATTCATACAGGCAATGTATAAATGTAAAAAATGTAAATGCACTGGAAGTAATATCTGAATGGTTTGCTGGACAAAGACCTTGCTGGTCAAAACGTTGCCAGATGAAAACTTTTGGGAGTTGACAACATATTGTGTGCAAATTACCTTTCTTTTTCCTATGTGTGGGTTTGATTCTTTACTACAAATAGATAATGTGTTTCCTTTTTCATACAAATGTACTCTTCTTTTTATGTGCACCTTAACATGTTAACACTTTTATCTGTTTTCCAGTTGCTGCTGGCTTCTGGCTAACGATGTAGGGACGGAGATACTCTGGGACTCATAACTATTCTGCTAGTTCAACCATCTGAAACAGAGCCGCTAGCACGACTAGAGTCAACCAACTTCTGAAGGCCATAATGAAAAAACAGGCACCACAATGAGATAATATAGAGTGATGTACAAACAACATTTTATCATTTCACATAGAGAGAGGATGTTTCTTGGTATATTTCCTGAAGTCTCCAAAGTGCAATATATGTTTGACTTTAAACTGTATACAATATTTCCTGCATTGTCTGAAAATAATATAATATCATGAACATTATGTAGGACTGTTTCTCTTCAGCAGGCATATTCAGGGTGTAGACACTGCTCAAACACACCTGCATTTTTGAGGCCAGGTTGTGATGGAGTTATAATGCCTTATGTATTACGTATTCATGTCTGCCTATACAATGACCACGGAGTTCAATCAGCAGCTCAGTCACAACAAAAAAAATCATCTTTGTAAAGTTCACAAAGGTTGGATTTGTTGCAGGGCTGTTGTACTGGTTTGCACAGCTGTACAGTTGTTTATATGTATTTTGACTATCTCCTCTGTGTGTGTGTGTGCGTTCTAAAAACCCCTTCATTACCGAGATAACAGAACACTGTTGTGTTGTGTCGCTTGCATGAAAGGGGCTCCAGTGTTTGTCTCATTTACACACTCACTGACTGACAGCTAGGACTGAAGCAGCTCGACAATGTTCTAGAAAACACCCGACAGACACACACACACACACAGAAGTTTTTTACTGTAATATAGGACCAGACCTACTGCACCTGTTGCATTTAGTAAACATACAGGCACACAACAACGGCACAAGATGAAAACTGTTACAAATACATGAAGAAAAGAAATACGTTCTCACCTTGTCCAGGAAGCAGAGCTTGTCCTTGGTCTTGGCATCCAGTATCTCCACCTCAAAGAAAACAACAGCTTTTTTAGCTTTTTTAGCAGGTTTACGTTTAGCCGGGGCTTGAGCCGGCACCGTGGGAGCTGCCGCTACCGCCGCCGCCGCCCCGTTGGCCGGCTTTTTAGTGCTGGCGGCCTCTAGTGCTAAGGCATCCATGTCCACAGTCCTCCTCCTGCACTCTGTTTATTCCCTTCTTCCCCTCAACTCTTCCTCTTGGCTCTCTTGTCACTCTTCACCTCTCAACGGTCTATCCGAGATCCACGCCAAACCATAGAGGAGAGGGGCAGCACTCAGCTGTGGAAATAAATCTTTCTCTCCCCTGCTCCTCTACCGCCCCCCTCCTCTTCCTCTGTCATTCTCTCGCTCTCCCTCCCTCTTTGCCGCTCTCCTCATTCCTTCACTCCTGGTGCGTTGCTTTATTTAACTGCCGGCCGACCCCCGGAGCGTGGACATATACCGCATGTGTGTGCACAGTTGCATACACAGGAATGCCCAGTATCCCCCTGGCAAACTGTCTGCAGTAGATCATCTGTGTATATCTCATGAAGGAAACTTCTAGAGCAGGGAGCAGTTGCTATGTTTCCATGCTGCAGTGACTTGGTTTTGAAACATAACTCCTCCCAAAAAAAGGACACCTTAAGACCCCTGACACCTCTCAACCCCTAGCTAAGTGGGAAGATGGAGGACTTAAGGAGAGGTATTGTGACAAACGGCAGCACCCCTTTCCTAGTTTGTCCCCCTCTCTTCCTCTCCCCAGCTAAATATAAACGTCTACTGCTAACTCTGCATGATCCAACCCTCTCCCTACAGATCCTCACCCATCTACGCCTATGTGGTGATGTCATTGTTTAAGACACTTTGCAGTACTGTCCATCTTCAGCCCTGATATACATCACCAACTTTTGATCATACACCTGAAGGAACCAGTTTAGGGGTCTCACAAACCACATGACTTTTACAGCGTGCTGCACCTTGAAACCAAACTGAGCAGCCAGATCTCTCAGTCACTCACATTGGGAGTCTCCTTTTCCTGACACCAAGGGATGATAATACTCCAGACTTTGAGGGCTTAGTGGGGGCATTCCCCTTGGCGAAGCCCACCCCCATCCTTCCACACTCTAATGACGAACACTCGGGATGCAGTTTCCATGATGAATGGAAGACATATAGTCACAAGTTGCAACATGGAAGTTTAGACCGGATATATGAAACATTTTCTGTTATGTAAAAGGTCACCCTCGCCTCCATCAACTTCGCTCATACATCAAATTTAGACAGGGACCTGCACCATGTGTACCGGAAGTACCTGCCACAAATTTTGGAAGTTTTTTTAGACACAACTTGTGCTGCTCACAAATTATTATCGAAGACTAAAAGTAAAACAGGGCTCTCTGGTGATTTGGTTTTGTGGCCTGAAATGCTCGCAAATGTATGTTTCTTTATTATGTTTGTTTAAGATAGCATGTTTACAATTATTTTGATCTCAATTGCACGAGGCAACTTTAAAACTTTAATCGGTGCTTTTTAAATGAATTAATTGAGCAGCGTTATTACTGTACAAATGAAATATTCACATATGCTTAAATCAAGCAGGACACATGACACTACAGTTGAGACTTAAGGGAAATAACCCCATCTCAGTCTTTGCCAGGCAGGCATACCCACTGCCACTGTACCTCCCCCATCTCATCTATATAAAGCTTCTGTCTGGCAGTGACTGTCTGTCCTGGTAATGCACTCTTGGGTGAGGGTGAAGCAGGGAGAAATAGGCTTGAATTGCGACAGTGGACTTTTGCTGTTCTTTGCTGGTTTTGCCTGTACCTCCTATTCCAAGGTAAGAGACCATTTTTTAAATCTGGAAAGATTACCCGTTTAGACAGATTAACAGACAATCTGGAAATGTTTCTTTGCTCCATGCATGTTTTTGTGCACACTTCCAGAAACTGATGGGCAGTCGACCAAGACAAATCACTGTGAAAGTGATGCAGCTCTCTGGTGCTATCTGGTGACTAATGACTATCTAGCTAATGACACAATTCAGTATTTTGAGCTTTAGTTTAGCTTTAGATTGATATAATGTGCCATGTAAAGCAAGCAAAAAGTAAACAATGAAAAACATGATTAATCCATAAACTTGCTCTTAAAATTTAACTTAATTTAGTATAAATGTTAAGAAATACATAGAAAATAAGTCAATGAGCACCTGTCTGCACTGCTGTGAGAATTTATTTTTAACATTTGCACTGGTTATGGTGTCAGTCATAGTCCACACCCAGCAATGGCCACATATTTGTGACTTCAGTTAGCATACCTGTTGAGCAGTAGATAATGCTGTAACAATGCCTGACTACTTACTGGCATTCAGTTTCATTGGCCACTTACACAAAAACCATTGAACCCACATGGATGCATACTGGTTTAACACCATATTTTGTGACCTCTTTGATTCTCTGATCTGAGTACCTTAGGTGTATTGCAACTGCAAACTTTGTAACATGGTCATATGCCATATTTTGTAGTTCAGAAGGTGATAACTGAAGATACCTGTTGTAGCTAATGTTGCAACCATACTGGCTTATCATTCCATTTCAATGGCCATGGCCATGAAAAGGTGAGTCAAGCAGATCGATTAGGGGTCGCAGGAGTGGCCCATTACTGACACATAGGCCAGTGCAAATAAATGCTGACACCTGTGCAACCGCTGAATGATAAATGGCACCCATAGTTGTCATGAAAAAAAAACTTTCGTGATTTAAAGCAGTAGTGGGTAGAAATGGAGCAAATATGATTACAAAAAGTTATTTTTATAAAACGGTCACTATATCTTGACAGTAGTGCATAACACAGGTAATCTGAAAAAAAAAAAATCATGTGCCTCTGGTGTCCTCCGGTGCTCCTAATGGCATCTGCAAGATTTCACAGACCGGAGGAAAACAACCAATCAGAGCCGAGCTGGAGCCTTGCCGTCTCTGAGCAGCTGTCAATCACTCGCGAACTCCGACCAAACAGTCAAACTAGGCAGCGCTGATCAGATATGAATCAATATTCTGTTACTGTAATGCCTATTTCCCGCCTCAAATGTTTTCAGAAACATTTTGTAGTGTACTATTTAGCTGTAAAATGGGAAAGTTTGTGACCATGTTGAGATCAGTTGAGGAAATACCAAGCACCACCCACAAGCTGGAGCAAAGCCAATAGGAACGCTCTCTCTCTCTGAAATGACCTGTGATTGGCCAAAGTCTCCCGTCACAGGCTAGATTTTTTAAAGCCTGAAAACAGAGCCATGAGGAGGTGCAGAAGTCTAGTTTTCTCTCAGAACACTTGAATTACAATATGCTGAAAGGTTATTATGGATTTTATGCCTAATGATGCCAAAAACATTCTGCCTAATGCAGGTTTTTTTCCCCCCTCAGGTTGCAACAGCCACCTATGTCATTAACAGAAAGAAGGGGAACCGGAGCAGCCACTGGTTGGGTCAGTTTCTCTCAAGACTACTTCAAATCCTGTCTGATGGGTTTTGATGCTCATGAAACTCTTTTTGTTAACATTTACAGAAGCTTTTCCGTGATTGCAGGAGCGCAGTGGTTAAGTGGCATAGGAAACCTTTCACATTAATGATAATAACAGAGTGAACCAGGCCTGTATGAAGAGTCTGGATGTTTTAGCCAATACATAGGGTCTTTTGTTAAACAACACATCACACCCAGCAGGCCATGAGGGTTAATGTAACATGGATTCTTGACTGTTCACCTGCATTACTGGGAAACAACCAGATAAGAGGTGTCATACCTCAGTCCAGCCAGAGAGGGCGATGAAGCCGAGCATTGTGCTCCAGAGAGGGCTCTGTGTGTAGCTAACAGAGACGTTCAGCGTCACGTTATAATGAAAACATAACAAATAAACAACAAGCAAGTATACATTTGTGTTAACTGTGGGCGCAGCTTGACTTTCAGGTAAGATATTAGCCGGTACAACCTTTAATTTCCGTGCAGGAGAGGCCACAAATCCCCGGCCATGTCAACCAGCCTCATGACAGCCAGGCGATCCTCTCTGATAACCTTTAAAAGCTCTACATTTAACTGCTCTGGTGGTGTTTACACTTACAGAAATCACTAGAAAAAATCTGTATTTATCTGATTAAATCAATTCTGGCCCCATTAAGCGCCCCATTGACTGTTTTATAGTTTAATATAGACACAACTTACCTCGTAGTGCTTCATCTCTGCAGTGTGCACCCTCCTTCCTTAATATCCAAGATGAGTGACAGCTCCTCGTCCAATCAGAGGACTGCTGAGCCATCTGTGGGCGGGCCGGACGCCGTGCCGCAGCCAATCAGAACCGGCGACACTCACGCAATCACGTCCACGCTATCAGCGACGTAGCCAATGAGATTAGAGCAAACGGAGGGGCCATAATTGGATTTATCCATAAAGAGTTAGTGGACGACAGACTGTGTACCACTTCTCTTAAGCTGTGTAGAAAATAGTTTCTCTATCTGGTACCTTTTCCAATTTCTTTTTTTGCAGTCTCTTTTTCAATGTTTATGCTATTATATTATTTATTTGTCCCCACCATTGCACATTATGTAATCTCTTTATTTGTTGTATCTTGTTTGAATGCATTTCTGTGTACATTGTGTTTTCCTTAGTCTATAAATTGTCCTACATAAATAAAGATTTCCATTTTTTGTTTGTTGTCACTTTATAATCTCTGACCAAAGGCAACACTTATTCTAAGGGAAAACTGTCAGGCTATGAATTGCTTGTATTTGTCAGGCACAGTAAGATAAGATAATATAAGATACGATTAGATAAAATAAGGTAAGATAAGATATTCTTTTATTAGTCCGGCAGTGGGGACATTTGCAGTGTACAGCAGCAAAGGGGATAGTGCAAAAAACAAGATGCATCAGCTAACACAGTAAAAAAAGAGCTAAACAAAGTGTAACAAAATATGAACCATTTACATAAAAGAAAGTATAAAAATAGGAGCAGTATATACAGCATTGACAATAAACAAACTATAACAAAATTGCACAAGTGGAAAATGATATTGCACAGAGAAAATTAAATGAAATTCTACCTGAAAATATCAGGTTATTGTCAGTTTTTGGTGTGAATAAGCCAACATCATTTTCTTGCACAGTAGCAAAACAACACAGTGAGGTCAAAATGAGGACACATCAATGAGAAATCACATTTAAAGGGATAATTTTGGCACATCCCAAACATAAAATGATCTACTCCCATACAGGTTCTATAGAAACGCCTGGCCTGCAGGTCTTATATACTCCAAAGGCACCATAATTGTCTCAACTCTTGTTGTCCAATACACTTACATACAAGGCTACATGTGTACATGAATACTTTGATTTGATGCCCTAAAATATACAAAAGCAAGGGGCATGGCATTTCTAGAAGAATATTGTTCTGAGCTTTAAAAAAAAAAAAAACTACTTTAGTTTGGGTGGGTCTGTGGAACTGTTAACAACTGCAGAGATGTTTTAAATTTCAATTGGCACACCAACGCCTCATCCCTGAAGACAGGTTTTGCTTTGAAGCAAAACCTGTTTTTCACTTGACAGAGACAGTTGCGTAGTCACCATTTTAATAGCTACCTTCAACTTTATACTGCAATTTACTGATTAACTTTAAAACACCATAAAACACCAGAATTGTTGTAAAATGAAACGTAGGACGACTGAAGAAAGCCTACTGGGGTTATTATGTTACATTCGAATGCTTGTTTAATTTATTTCCCCTGAATATATTTTCTGATTGCATGCCATTACAAAGGGTGTACAAACAAAGTTGTGTGATTGATTCAGTATTGGATTTGCTCTCAGTAACTTAATGTGTACTATTTTCAATGTGAACACTGATACTGACACTGATCTGCCCCAACAAATCTTAGATAGAAATGTGTGTGTACGAGCTGAAGCACGTATGTGTGTTCTCTCAAAATGCTGCCTTCAGGTGCTACTCGTACACTTGCCTGCTCCTGTTTTTGTACGTCATGCAAAGCAGTGTTACAGAACATGAGTCAAACAAAATGGGAAAATTGTCCAATCTAAAATTATTCAACATATTTTGGACATACCGCCGATCCTGAGCTGTGGAATAGTCATGTCCTGAGTCTTAATTTGGTGATATTATGTCTAACTAGTTGCATAAATTAGATCAGCTCATGCAATAGGCCTACTATGGGCAAACTACTGCACAGTACTGCATGCACAAAGCTGTTCTACAAATACACAAACACAGGCTTCAAGACTGTATGCATATACAGCATAGTATATAGTGTTGGACTTAGCTCACTCTATTGAAGTTCAAAGGCTGTTTCTAATTCCATCATAGATATCTATTGCTTGGATGTCTTCTTCCAACTTGTATACAGCGCTTTAAGCCACCTTGCATGACAGATACACTTGACAATTATACTTCATTAAATGTATTTAGGTTTTACTCAAGTAACATGTCTAAGAAAGGTGATCAAAAGACCAAAAGGATATATTTATTTTGGAGGACCCCCCCTTCGAAAATAAAGTGCCACAATGTTATACCCTACATGTCCCTGTTGTGCATTGCACTCCTAGCCAGTATGCACTGGAGCTGGGCCACACCCAAGCAAAACAAAAGTTCCTGCCAATCTATCCACCATGTCAGTAATACATGGGGGCGGTAGTAGCTCAGCCCATAGGGACTTGGCTCGGGAGTGTGAACTGGTAACTGGAGAGATGCCAGTGTGCCTCTTGGGCACTGCCGAGGTGCCCTAGAGCAAGGCACCAAACCCCCAACTGCTCGGGGCGCCTGTCAGGGGCAGCCCCCTCGCTCTGGCATCTTTCCATTAATGCATGTATATAGGTCCTGTTTGTGCATGTGTGTATTTCGGGCCTGTGTGTATGTTCTATGTAAAATAACAGAGTGTAAAAATGTAATTTCCCCTCGGGATTAATAAAGTGCCTTTCTTCTTCTTCTTCTTCTCAAATGTAGGCATATTATAATTTACTTGATTATTTCCATTTAAGGCTTTTAAAATTATTTTTACTTACTGCTTTAATAGCTACATTTGGCTGATAATACCTCTGTACTTTTATTTAGGATTTTGAATGAAGGATTTTTACTTGTAATGGGGTGTTTTGTTTTCATACTGCAGCATTGGTAAGCTACTTTTACGTAAATAAAGGACCTGAAAACTTCTTCTACCTATGTTCCATATCATAGGCTACATACCGAGTTTTGGGAGACTGATAAGGCATGGTGTGTTACTGTGTAGGATTAGAAAGAAACACCATCCTCACCCAGAGATATATACTGAGAGCTATCCACAACCCTGCCATGACACAGTTACTCCATGAAGGACAATGGGCCACCAGAACACCCCTCTCCATAATACTCCAAAACAAACCACCATAACCATCAAATCCCCCCCTCCCCCCAACCACCACCACCAATATTAACCCATGATTACATTTAACTCCAGTTACAGTCCACACACCACATACAACCACATCATCCTTTTTTATCCATCATTCTCTTTTAAAACATCATCTTTTTATCCATGGCCCTATTAAACACCATCCTTTTATCCATCATTCTTTTACTTCTATCTATCTACCTATTATTTATTTCCTGTTTGCTGCTGCTGCCTTTTATTAAACCAGATAATTATCTTATACTGCACTAGAGCTTTTATTCTTGTGTGTTATACTCTATTTTAGCTTCTATCCTAGCTTTTATTTTTAGCTTGTTTTTATTTTCTAATCTTTAATGTTTTTATGTTTTTATAACTGTTTTAATTATGTCTTAATGTTTTTTGCACTTTGTCGCAATGTTCTTGAATGTTTATGTAAAGCACTTTGAATTGCCCTGTTGCTGAAATGTGCTATACAAATAAAGCTGCCTTGCCTTGCCTTATATTTATTTTACTTTATTCAATCTTATTCTTTTGAATATTGCCTCAATTTGATTTGCACCCTGACTGACAGCCAGCAAACCCCCACCCCTCTCAAGCACTGTACACAGTCACATGATATTGATCTTGCCCAGTTATGTTGGCTTTTTTAAAGTTTTCTTTATTTCTTTCTTTTTTAATTTATTTTTCTCTCCATTTTGTTTTATCCATATTTCATTTTATTTTATTTTGTTATGAGGAAAATAAATAACAAAAATATATATATATATATACAAATAATAAAGAAAAAACGAATACAAAATAAAAACTCCTCAACCCATTTTGTTTTATCCATATTTCATTTTATTTTATTTTGTTATGAGGAAAATAAATAACAAAAATATATATATATATATACAAATAATAAAGAAAAAACGAATACAAAATAAAAACTCCTCAACCCATTTTGTTTTATCCATATTTCATTTTATTTTATGTTGTTATGAGGAAAAGAAAGAAAGAAAAAAAAAAAAAACCTTAACTGGCCGGGCATGGGCCATGCTGCCTCAACACCAACTGAGCTCCTCCTCCATCTCCTCTCTCCTCCCTCCAATGATTGCCTTTAGATAGAAAAGGTCAAAAGCCCTGAGCTATCAGTATCAAACCAGGCTCACGAGTTTACTATACGATGCGTGCAAGGATTATTTCCGACAGCCCGTGAAGGCAGCACACCGTGACGTCGCGGCTCGGTGGGCGTGTCTTGGCTGAACTGTCACAGCTGAGCTTGTTCGGGCTGTTTATGGAAAACTCTGGAAGTTTCCACCACGTGGTTTATAAAGAAAATACTGTGGAGGCGTAGCAGGCTGAGGAGAGAGACAGAGGACGCACCGAGGACCTCACAGACAGCTGTAACATTCACTAAACCAGGCTACTGTGGTGGGTCAACATGGGTAAAGACTACTATGACATTTTGGGTATCCAGAAAGGAGCGTCTGAGGAGGACATAAAGAAAGCTTATCGTAAACAGGCTCTGCGCTTTCATCCTGACAAAAACAAGTCCCCGGGAGCAGAGGACAAGTTCAAAGAGATCGCAGAAGCTTACGACGTGTTGAGCGACCCGAAGAAGAAGGACATTTATGATCGTTATGGTGAAGAAGGTAAGGTTGTTTACTTTATGCATCATAATGAGACAGTGGTGTTAATCCTGAGGATGAAGCTAGACGTGTTGCGACTGGATGACAACATGATGCATGCAGAAAATGTTAGGAAAAGCATGTTTCTTTTATTGAACAAATTCAAATTTACAAACAACATGGCTCATAGATTATTGCATAATTATACATGAAAATAATAATAAATTAAATGAAGGGCTATAAGGGCTGTACCTGTAATTCATATTCTTCTATTATACTAAGAAGTTTCAATGCATTTTTGTTTAATATAAATACAATTAAAAAATTAAACAAACAAACAAACAAACAAACACAAAATAATCAAACATGTTTCCTGGCTTCTTCCTTTTTTTTTATTGAACAAATTCAAATTTACAAACAACATGGCTCATAGATCATTGCATTAGAGTAAAAGGACAAGGTGCATACAGAACAAGAACATATAAAATATGTAAAATTATACATGAAAATAATAATAAATTAAATTAAGGGCTATACCTGTAATTCATATTCTTCTATTATACTAAGAAGTTTCAATGCATTTTTGTTTTTCATGACTTTAAGGGCTTTAATGTAAGAAAGAAACTCAGAATGAAACACATTAAACCTATAGGTTCACTTTCATATACTTGGATTTGTGCAAATAAAGTTTTCCAAGAATGAGAATGTTATTCACCAGAAAGGCATCTAGGAGTCAGAGATCTACTGTTATAGATGTTATCCTGAGAGTGTAATGGCTCCCAGCTCCACTCTGCTCTGTCATTCACTCTGGTTTCTGAGCCAGGAATTAAAGGCGAGGCTCTGCACACACAGGAAATCCCACATTATACATGTTTCCACAAGAACTCCATCACAAAGTCTAACAGTAAATATGTGAACCTGAGATAAGCTGGAGGGTTTGTCTGTGACGTCAGAAGGGGGCGGTGATGAGCGTGCACATTGTGTTGAGATGTTTGCATGGTGAAGTCAGTGATGGTTTCTGGTGCATGGAAACCTGAGGCTGAGAGGTGGGGGCAGCATTACAGAGATGCACTGAAATACTTTTATCTTTATTGTTATTACCTGTTCAGTAACTATGGTAACTTTTTTGGAAGGACACAGACTTGTAGATGAATGTATTAAATATTATTTTTTAAAAGTCGTGCATCCAGGGAATGAAATTAGCATTAAAATTTCAGGTCACCTGCCACTATGGCAGAGAGGTTTTCCTTATATTAAGAAATATTATTTTTACAAAGCAATTCTAAAGCCTGAATTAAATATATGGTAACACTTCATTTTACAGGTCAAGTCAAGGTTAATTAGGTGATAATTAGCAGGTAACCTATTTGAAATTTCTTTGGAATTACTGCCAAATTACACAAATATTTACCTATAAATTTATTGAAAATTACTTTACTATAAACATCATTTAGCTAAGCTAATTTCTTAGCTAAGGACATTTCAAAATAAAGAGGCTGACAAGTAATACTTTTGCAGACAAACAGCTTAACAACTGCCACAACAGTTGCCGGCCGCCGTAGAACTTTGTAGGTTTGTGCCACATTTTGTATGGTGGTGTCTGTACACAGGGAGGTTGAAGGATTCAGGGCTTGTTTATCAGACTTTTAGAAGGGTTTTGCTGCTGTTCATTTTGTACTTTCAACTGATTTTAAATCTAGCCGAGACAGATGAAGAGCAAATATCAAGTCTCAATTCAGTTCTGTTAGAACGGACTAATATTCTGCTGTGTCTTTTGTTTTGTTGTGGATTTTCATATCAGTAATAGCACATGCATTAGTATGCATGCAGACACACAAATAACTGCAAATATCCAGTTTTTGTCTGGCATGATAAGTGGTTGACTCCCAGGCTAATAGGGATTAGATCTATTTGGTGTGTGTTTAGTATGTATGTATGTAGATATTACAGAGCACCTCACAGTAAACTCTGCTGTCTGTGTTGTCAATTGTAACATGAAAAATGTTTTGCTGTCACCCTTTACTTTGTGGCCCGTTTGCATCAGAACTTATAAAGAAACCAGACCATAATAGCAAATTTTGGGGAAAAAATTATTTCTTGTGACCTAATTTTTTCAGTGAGATGCTATAACGTTCAACATGAAAAATGCCATAATAAGTGTTGCATTACTTTGGTTATAACAGCATTTAAGTGCAGTCTGTCTTTTTTAGTGATAAATATATTTTAATTGATTGTTTCTCTCACTCAGGTCTGAAAGGCGGAGGCGCCCCAGGTGGTGGTGGTGGTGGTTGTGGTGGTCCTGGCACCTTCAGCTACAGCTTCCAGGGCGACCCTCATGTCATTTTTTCAGAGTTCTTCGGTGGACGTAACCCCTTCGAACAGTTCTTTGGTGGCCGCAATGGAGGCATGGATGAGGACATGGACACTGATGACCCTTTTACCCACTTTGGGATGGGGAGCGGCGGAATGGGCAGCGGTGGAATGGGGGGCGGCGGAATGGGCGGGTTCCCTCACTCCTTCAGCTCTAGTATGGGAGGAATGGGCCCTCACAGTAGCATTGTGAAGAAGCATCAGGACCCCCCCGTGGTTCACGATCTCCGGGTGACTTTGGAGGAAATTCTGTCGGGTTGCACAAAGAAAATGAAAATATCTCGTAAAAGGCTGAACCCCGACGGGCGAACGCTTAGGACTGAGGATAAAATCCTGGAGGTGCAGATAAAGAAGGGGTGGAAAGAGGGCACGAAAATCACGTTTCCCAAAGAGGGAGACCAGACTCCCAGAAACATTCCAGCTGACGTGGTCTTTGTGTTGAAGGACAAAACACATCCGGTGTTCAAACGGGACGGCTCGGACATCGTTTACACAGCAACGATTTCACTCAGAGATGTAAGTTAAGATTACATATAAGTTTTAGTCCCTGTGTTCTTCAAACACCTTGTAAAAGTGCTTGAAGACAAATCAGAGAATTGTTATCAGCTGAAAACCATCAGTAGAATGAAGTTTCATGATCTTAATTCATGTTTTTTTTTTCCCTTTTATTTTCCCATCAGGCCTTGTGTGGCTGCACAGTCAACGCTCCCACACTGGACGGCAGAACGGTGACCGTGTCATCAACAGATATCGTGCAGCCGGGGATGAAGCGACGCGTGAGCGGCGAGGGGCTGCCTTATCCCAAACGCCCCGATCGTCGAGGTGACCTGTTAGTGGAGTATGAGGTCAAGTTCCCAGAAAGGCTCAGCCAGAGCGCCCGGGACACCATCGCTCAGGTCCTCCCGCGATCTTAAACAAGACCAACGGACATCCGGGACTTTCGAACTATCACACTAAGCTGCCAACTATTTTGTTTGTCAGTCACCGCCTGGACTTTCATGTGGCGTTATAAATCACATCAGACAATAAAGGACAGATGTGTGTAAACTGTCAACCCTAATGTAAAAACCACCTTGGGAAAATGCTTCTCATGGATGACTGCAGCATTTCACAGGGTCGAATGTAAATATGACCAATATTGTTTGGTGTTTGGTTTACTGAATAAGATTATATTTTGATGAAAATAAGTATATTATATTATATAGAATATATATGCACTATTCTGCAGGCACTGTTTTGTTGGTATTAAAGGTTCTTCCTGAGAAAAATGTTTTATGAAATTGCAACATTAAGACTAAATTGTTTACAAAGTTAAGATGGAACGCTTATAAAGTGTATACTGATGGAGAAACAGATTTATGGACTGAGAAACTTCAAGGAAATATTTGTGTTTATTTGATTTCTGTTTGTTTGAATGACCAGCATTGCAACTCATGCAGTGAAGAATGACGAATACATTCAAATAAAAAGTTGTTGGGTGACTGATGTCAAAACAAAGGGCAGAAGTTATTGTTGGACTGAATATTCGAGAACAAAGAAATAAAAACTGGTGCTGTAAACATTAACCATTTTAACACAATAACTTGTTGTGATGTCTCCAAATCATGCTCCTAAGTACACGTCTTAAAGGAATAGTTTGACATTTTTGGAAATACACTTATTCCCTTTGTTGCCAAGAGTGCAATGAGAAGATAAATACCTCTCTCATATCTGTCTTAAAGAAACAAGATCTAGCGTGTTAATCAGCTTTAAAGATACTCGCAGGCAGATTTTGTTTAACCTTTGGACAGAGCCAGGCTAGCTGTTCCCTCTGCTTTCAGTCTTTATGCTAAGCTAAACTAACCGGCTGCTAGCTCCAGCTTCGTATTGAAGGGACAGATATGAGAGTGGTGGAAACTGGGGATGACTACCCAATTAGAATATTAAAGATATTAAAGATAGCTCGTAAACAACAAAAATTGGATTTCGAAATTAAGTTCACAGGGAAGCGGAGGGACCTAGTAGAACAAGTAAAAGAAATGGAGAAACTGACAAAATCATGGGAAAAGGGGCATTAGTCAGAAAATGGTGATCAAATTAGAAACTCCAGACTACTAGCGTGACAGATAATTAATGATTATTGGATCAACAGTCTGAAGAGGGAGCACAACGTGGTTGTTGTTTCTGTCTCCTTTCTTTCCTGTCTAATTATTCTTAATAATTTTCATTAATTTATGTCCTTCTTTATTATTATTTGTATTATTATTATTATTATCATTATTTATTATTTATTTATTCTATAATCCCTCTCCAAGACTTCTCTACTTGGAATTTACTGCATTTATTTATTTATTTATTGAATGAGTGTGTACTAGGGGGGTATGAACAGTGGGTGGGGTTCAATGTCGGGTCGTGGAGGTGGAGGCAGAAAGGGGGAGAGAGAAGATGGATGAATGAATATATGAAATTATGAGAGAGAGAAGCGTGAATGAGAACATAAGAACATAAGAGGAGCGGACCTGATGAAATGAGGGCAAATGGATTTAAGTTATTGTACATTTATGATTTAACTGTGTATCACTGTGGTGCCTCATTGAGAAATAAACAAAAACTAACCACAAAAAAAAAAAATTCGCAGATGTTGCCCTCAGGCTCTGATACCCGTGACACAGTCAACAGACATGTGCTTGCTGAGCCTGATGCCCTCCAGCTTCATGTGCTGTAGATGCACTGAGGCACACAGAGCCAACTGCAAGAGCCTGAACAATAAACGGAAATACTGAAGAGTTCATAATGTCATGAACTGGTTCTTTAGAGAGAAGGAGGCTGTGCTGTATATTCTCTGTTTTGACACATATAACTAAAGAGGCAAAAACACAGCTGCCCAATCACAGCTTTAGCTTTTCCGGATGTTTATGGCACTGAATCAGATGACTAATTTGAAGCAGGCCACTGCATTTTTTCCGACACTGCTGGACTGAATTTTTCATTTACTTGGGTTTTTAACCTGGATGAAGATGAGGATTCTTCTTGTTGTCATGTTTTGCTGCCTCTCCGGTGAGTTTTCATGTATTTTTAGATTAAAATTCACATTAATATGTTTTATTTGTAAAAGTTACATTCTGAATATATTATTAACTTCAACCTTCAATCTTCAACCTTACAATGGTTGATGAGTTAATGCTAAATAACTTTGTAAAAGCGTAAATTTATTGATGAGCTGCACTGATAATATTCAGTATGGTGTTTTCTTAGGTGAAAATTGGTCTTACTAATCCATTACAGTAACTTTTAAGTTGTTGTGGTTGTGACCAACAATTCCCCAAACATCTAAAATAGTTTATTCTTTGTCTCTTTTCAATATGTGGTTAATGATTTGCTATTTTTATGACAAAAAGGGAAGTCTACTGTATTAAACAAGTGAGGTATTGTTTAAATCAACAAAGTGAATACTGTGCACATGAGATTTGTAGGATTTGGAGATTGACTTGGAAGCACTGTAATACTGTAGTATTCATTTCATTTACTGTAGTGTTCATTTTAGGGCTGTCAGTCGATTAAAATATTTAATCCTGATTAATCGCAAATTAATTACACATTTTTTTATCTGTTCAAAATGTACCTTAAAGGGAGATTTGTCAAGTATTTAATACTCTTATCAACATGGGAGTGGGCAAATATGCTTGCTTTATGCAAATATATGTATATACTGTATTTATTAGTTGAAATCAATTACAAAACAATGACAGATATTGTCCAGAAACCCTCACAGGCATTTAGCATAAAAAATATGCTCCGATCATAACATGGCAAACTGCAGCCCAACAGGCAACAACAGCTGTCAGTGTGTCAGTGAGCTGACTTGACTATGACTTGCCCCAAACTGCATGTGATTATCATAAAGTGGGCATGTCTGTAAAGGGGAGACTCGTGGGTACCCATAGAACCCATTTACATTCACATATCTGGAGGTCAGAGGTCAAGGGACCCCTTTGAAAATGGCCATGACAGTTTTTCCTCACCAAAATTTAGCGTAAATTCAGAGTGCTATTTAGCTTCCTTCGCGACGAGCTAGTATGACCTGGTTGGTACCAATGGATTCCTTAGGTTTTCTAGTTTCACATGATAGCCTACCAGTGTCATCACTCTAGCCTTAAAACTGAGAGGTTGGCCGTCACGCGTCGAAGGAGATACGTCAACGGAGGAGGTGGAGCCTTCAACGTGACCATAAAGAGGCCGAGGAGGGCAGTCACAAGGAGATATCACTGTGGAGTGGAGGGAATTTATAATGTGTTGCACTAGGAGGTCAATCTCATAGTCGTAGATGGTAAGTTTATGGCTGCATAAAAGTTCCTGCAGGTAATGGGATGTTTTGGGATAACAATGAACACAATCTTCTATTCAGGATTGGTAATTTTAATCTCAAAGTGTTCACTGTAGGTTACTCTAAGATTATTGGGTCGAACCTCGTTTTACAAATACTACTGATTCTTCTATCTTATGTAACTGACAGCCTTGTCTTGCTCTGCGTGGGAATGTCTAAAATGTCCTATATATCTTGTGATGCAACAATGTCACGAGCACACAATATTCCTCACCAGTCATTTTCCGTCCTGTTATTCCAAAGTTTCCACTTTTCCCCTCGGATCTCCTCCCTCCACCACCACCCTGCAGACTGAAGCAGAGACTCTGCTCCAAGGCAGCTTTGCATCCAGCACTGAACCGTCACCAGCGGCATCAACCCTGCCCGCCACAGAGGACAAGACAAACCAGCCAACAGCATACAAACTCAAAGGTAATTTACAGTCACTTTCTCCTACAGCAAGCTTCAAAACAGCAAAAGAGTTTTACATGTTGTAACTAATAAGAAAAAAAGAAAGAAAGAAAGTGTATATATGCTTTTTTATTTTTTATTTTTAACTAGTTAAAGCTGCAGTAGGCAGTATATTTTTGGATCATTGGGCAAAAATTCCATAATAAGCTTATTGTATTAGCATATTGTAATTCAAGTGTTCTGAGAGAAAACTAGATTTCTGCTCCTCCTCATGGCTCTGTTTTCAGGCTTTAAAAAATCTAGCCTGTGACGGGAAACTTTGGCCAATCACAGGTCATTTCAGAGAGAGAGCGTTCCTATTGGCTGTGCTCCGGTCATGTGACCGGAACTTGGCGTTCCTTCAACAGATTTTTGCAATGCGCGTCACAAACTTTCTCATTTTACAGCTAAACCGTGCACTACAAGATGATTCTGAAAACATTTGAGGCGAGAAATAAACATTAATGTAACATAATATTGATTAATATTTGATCAGCGCTGCCTAGTTTGACCGTTTGGTTGGAGTTCGCGAGTGTTGACAGCCGGCTCTCATAGACAGCAGCTTGACAGCAGACCTCAGATCAGCTCTTACTGCTTGTTTTCCTACGGTCTGTGAAATCTTGTAGAGGCCGTTAGGAGCACCGGAGGACACAGAGGCACATGTTTTTTTTTCAGATTACCTGTTTCATGTCCTACTGTCACGATATAGCGACCGTTTTATGAAAATAACTTTTTTCAATCATATTTGCTCCAATCTCACCTAATTCAGCTTTAATTGAACTTTTTTAAATGAAAAAATCGTATCAGACAAAATCAACACAAAATGAAAGTTCCTCATAGCAGCCTTAAATGTATTAGAATGGATTAAAAATACCTTCACTATTGTAACGGGCTGCTACCAAAAGTGAAGTCGTGAAAATATACAAAACATTATTTGAATTTGTAAATGTTGTAATGTAATGTCATTAAAATATGCATTGTTTCCACTTGTAGAAGAGCCAGAGTTTCCACAGAGTGCAATTTCAGTCAAAAGTGACTAGGCAATGTTTTGTTCTGAGTAAGGGGCAAAACAGTTTTTTTTTCCACGACTGGAAAAAATGTGTTGCTGTCTTGCTCTTACCCTAACCCGAATGAAGTAGAATTTGTATTTTTATGCAGGAAATCAACTGAAATTGAGTCAAAACTGTTATGAATATCAAGGACTATTTTGTCATTCTGTACGGATGACCCGTTGTTGTAAATTAAGCTGTACAAACATATGTCTGCCTCTGTTGTTTGCAGACACCACAGTGGTCATCATTGTTTCGGTGAGCCTGGCTATTCTGGTTTGTGCCATTATACCACTTATATTCTACGGACACTGCTCGAGTAATGCGGGTGAGGTGACACATGCACACAAACATACTGTACATGCACACACACGCTGCGGATCTGAAACCAAAACAGTGTTCACGTGTGTTTTAATGAATCTTGTTTGTTTGTTTCAGGAGGTCGGAACAAGGGTGAGGTGAGATTTAGTCATTTACCAGTTTTAATTTTGAATAAAATGTCATCTCTAATGACTGTTTTAAGCATTAAAGTGTATTGCTCGGATAAAAGAAATTCTTAATGATGATTCTTATTTATTTACAGTCTGATTACTGTGAGGTAAATGCAGATGTTGCCTCTACTCCAGCTGCAGTGAGGCTGCAGTCTTTAGAACCAGATGCTGATCCAGAGTCCAGCGTTCATGATGCCACACAGTATGCTGCCGTCTACCAGGCACTCGATCCTAAACCTCTGGAGTGAGCAGGGTTTATTCTGTCACTGAGCTGACAGCGAACCTCACCCTCTCCTCTGTATTTTGAATCAAATAAAGGACATATGTTTGAATATATATTTCTGTACGTATTCTTCCTTTGGATGTCTTATTTTGTAAATTTGTAAGTTCATTCTCTGTTTCTTACAATGATTATAATCAGTGACGTCCTTGCTGTCCATTTTAGTGCAGATCAGTAGAGGGTAGCTTAAAGGTGCAAAGGAGCATTTTCTTTTGGAAAATGCAATGTTTGCCTTGTTTTCCTGTCATTATGCAGGCTGTTCTCATACACCGTTCGTAGCTACACCTACCAAAAGTAATGCACTGTAATTCCTATATATCCCACAAAATCAATTTGTGTGTAATCCACATAATCGTAAACCAGCAAGTATAAAAAGCGACAGACGGGTGGGACGGTTGGTTCCAAAAACACCAGACATTTGCCCAGGAGACTGGTGTTCGTACCCTGTGTGAAACCAGAAGTCAGCGTTGATTTATTTGTCACGTAACTTCGGTACTTAAGTTACGAAACTTCTGGAGTTATTTTAACTGACCACAATCTTTTCCTTTAACCTAACCAAGCAGTTTTGTTGCCTAAACCTAACCAAGTTATTTCCTGTGAAGATGGAATAAAAAAAAAAAAAAGAAGACTGTGCATGTAATGAGCGGAAATTGACACGTGTGTCATATGTTGCTGGACATTCGTAGGAAAACGCACAACCAATGAGGAATAACTTTTCTCAAGATATCATACAAACCGTTGTATGAGGATATGATGCATTATGACATAGTAAATATATACACAGAAAGGAAATACATATAACAATGTCTATTGTGAATAAGATAAGAACAGAAATATAACAAAATAATGCACACTGCATGGAAAGCACTACTGGACTTGCTACATCCTCATCAGAGAGCACATTTCTCCTGTTGGCAGAGTTTGGGATGCTGAGCTTCATAAAAATTCAAAGTAGTGTTGCAGTAAGATCTGCAGAGGGTGCTACACACATGTGATGTGATTCAACATATCAAGCGTGATTAAGATGATTTAATACACTTCCTCATTTTGGAATTGCATCCATTACGAGGCAGTTAAAAAGCAACCATGAAAATAGAATTAACTGGTGATGAAAATATCTTGCTTTCATCAGATCCACCAGAGTTTCTGTTTATAAAAAGATCTATTTTCATGTGTAAATGAAAAGTTTAATATACTGAGTGACCACATTACTAATCCCACCTCTATTTTCATGCACATGCACAAGTCTGCTGAATTGTGTTGATTGCTTTGTATCACTCTGAGTCACTAACTTTCCACGGAGGTTGTGAGGAGGTTAAAGAGAAGTAAGAGAAATACGCAGTCATTCTGTCGTCACATTTACAACCTATAGCTTTAACACCTCCACCCACCAGTGGACAGACATTTACACCCAATTCTTATAACTGCAAACTTTGTGAAAGTCTCCACATCTGCCACAGAGTCATTTTCTGCCTTCCACACTTACATGTAGTGCAACTAAAAGCCCACTCAGTGAGTGTTTTGTCCACATAAATTACAGACACCATCAAAAAACATTGATGACTCACTTTTAGATGTCCTCTGATGTTAGCACTAAAATAAAACATTGCAATGTTGCGTTATCCTTTTGTTTGTGGAGCAACAGCTAACCATCTCTGTCCAAAGGTAACCAAATCCACCTATAAGCCCCTCTAAAGTTCACTAATACATTATATCTTCTTTGTTTAATCCGTACCAAACTAAAGTATAAAAACGTAAATTCCCAGTTACTTTCAGACAGAGCCTCTCCCCCATGTTTACAGTCTTTATGCTAAGCTAAACTAACAAGCTGCTGTCTGTATAGCTTCATATTTAACCGACAGACCATCTTGTCCAACTATTTCTACAAGCAAAGTGGAATGTATAAAATCTCGCCAAATAATGTGACATTTCTGTAATAAAACTTATACTGCATAATACAGTATGTCTGTCACCAATTTGATATACGCTTAAATCTGCAATAACTGATTTTTTTTTTGGGCCACTTGGCAGCGGAAACAAGTTGTGAAGACAACACTGACATATCGTTTTAGCAAACAGTTGCTTATTTACACTTCCAGTTGTTATAGAGCAACATTATTGTTTATATTGAGTTGTGTTTCTGTCCACATGATGAATGTAAGTCCAATATTGGAATATACACTGGTCAGAACACACGGTGCATCGCAGTTTGTTGCGTATGGGGCTGCTTAGCCGCAGACCGGTCAGGGTGCCCCGTGCTGACCCGTGTCCAGTGCCATAAAGCGCCTACAATGGGCACGTGAGCATCAGAACTGGACCACTGAGCAATGGAAGAAGGTGGCCTGGTCTGATGAATCACGTTTTCTTTTACATCATGTGGATGGCAACGAGTTTGAGGTGTTGACTCGGCCTTCAAATTCTCCAGATCTCAATCCAATCGAGCATCTGTGGGATGTGCTGGACAAAAAAGTCCGATCCACGGAGGCCCCACCTCGCAACTTACAGGACTTAAAGGACCTGACGGCTTGGTGCCAGATACCACAGCACGCCTTCAGAGGACTAGTGGAGTCCATGCCTCAACGGATCAAGGCTGTTTTGGCGGCAAAAGGGGGACCTACTCAATATTAGGCAGGTGGTCATAATGTTATGGCTGATCGATGTATCTGTCTGCTGTTTGGTGCTGAGTAGGTAGTGAACAATTGTTTTTTAGAGCTTTTTCACTGAAAATAGCTGCCTGTTCAGGCTGAAAGCGACGCAATGAAAGCTGTGAGAGTGAACCTGAACAGTTACGGGCTGGACAGCTGAACAATGAGCTGAAACTTCTTCATCATGAGTGACTACTTTCACATCGTCATTCGATACAGGAAAAGCAGTAGAGTGTAATTTGCTTCTTTGTTTTTAACTCTTTGCTTTATATTCACCTGTATTGCAAAATGTGCATAATAATTAATACAGAAATTGATAGAACTGAAACTAAGAGTGGGAATGCATCGGAGACACAGGTCCTCTCACTTCACATTTGCCCACGCATGTTTCTCTTCTCTCAGGTTAATGTCTGTCTACAAACCTCCTCATCCGTTCACACACAGTCAAAACCACAGGAAGAAGGTTGAATTGAGAGCTCACCAAGATGTTATTTCATTTGCACAAAGTTGTGCAGTGGTAGAGCATGACACAACTTCTAACCACTGTTTAGGTTTTTAAATAGAGATATTTTAAATCAATGTACAGAGCCTGGAGGGAATAATACCCAGAACAAGAAAAAACTACAGAGAGAGCTGTCACGATAACAATCAGAATGAAGACCATTTCTTTCTTCTACTGTCTTCTATATGGTACGTATATTAATTAAAACCATCCATTTATCTATATAAACAACTCAAAGATGCTTTAACTCTTTAAACTCTTCATAACTTCATTTTGGCAGCTGCTGGGATCGCAGGAGCAGACATCTATGTAGAGGGATTCGAGGGGGGAGAAGTCTCGTTCCAGTGTTCACACAAACTTGCGTGGAAAAACAATAAATACCTCTGCAAGGATCCATGTAGAGACATTGAGGATACACTGGTTACTGTGCAATCTGGCAGTAGAGCGGCGTCAGGGAGGATAACTCTGGTGGATTCGGGGGACGGAGTCTTCACTGTGACCTTCAGTCAACTCCAGCTGTCAGACTTGGGGAGATACTGGTGTGCAGTGAACAGGATTGGTTTTGACACATTCACTGCAGTACATGTTACTGTCAAGGAAGGTACGTGCATGATCGCACACTGATTACTTTTATTTTTGTGTCTGCATTCATGAATACACATTTCCCCATCACTGGTGGAATGTACATCTACTTAAGTGTTGTGCTTCAGTACAATTTTGAGGTTACCTGTACTTTACTTAAGTATGCTACTTTATACATCTACTCCCCTACATGAGAGAGGGAAATATTATACTTTTACTTTGTCATTTATCATGACAGCTGCTACTTAACATAATAGTGTTTTGCATGCAAAATATTGGCAACATTTTTTAAATACAATATATATTTGCATAGTAATTCAGTGGTTCCCAATGTTTTTGGCTTGTTGTGACACCTGTTTGGTTGGGGCCCTTTGTCACGTGTTTCACAAATCCATGAGTTCCACCAAAGAGTGATTTCCCCTTTAAACTTCTCTGATGATTTTACTGAAATAACTGTTAGAGGCTCAAAGATGTGAAACAAAGATTAGATAAAAGTCCAAAAATGAATACAAATTCGTGTAATAAATTTGTGAGCCCTAGGTTGGGATCCACAGGACTAAACTAACTCACTGTATATAACCTCACTGGGGCTGTCAAAGTTAACGCGATAATAACGCCTTTAACGTAAATTCATTTTAACGCCACTAATTTCTTTAACGCATTTATGCAACTTGTGATTTTAACTTTGTAGCGGGTTCAGTTTTAAAGCGAGAGTGATACTGCTATCTTATGGAACTACAAAACCTAAGGAATCCATTGGTACCAACCATGTCATACTAGCTTGTCGTGAAGGAGGCTAAATAACGCTGCAAACTTGTGCTGAATTTTAGCAAGGAAAAACTGGCATGGGTCCCCTGACCTCTGACCTCAAGATATGTGAATGAAAATGGGTTCTGTGGGTACCCACGAGTCTCGCCTTTACAGACATGCCCACTTTATGATAACCACATGCAGTTTTGAGCAAGTCATAGTCAAGTCAGCACACTGACACACTGACAGCTGTTGTTGCCTGTTGGGCTGCAGTTTGCTATGTTATGATTTGAGCATATGTTTTATGTTAAATGCAGTACCTGTGAGGGTTTCTGGACAATATTTTTTCATTGTTTTGTGTTGTTAACTGATTTCCAATAATACATATATACATACATTTGCATAAAGCAGCATATTTGTCCACTCCCATGTTGATAAGAGTGTTAAATACTTGACAAATCTCCCTTTAAGGTACATTTTGAACAGTAAAAAATGCATGATTCATTTGCGATTAATCATGATTAAATACTTTAATCAATTGACAGCCCTAAACCTCACTGTATATAAAGTAATTAAAACTAGCTCCACATCGACCTGCTACAACAGTAAAATGCTGTTCACACACTGATGCATCAATATTAACAACCTAATATTGTCATATATAATATTATAGCACTCACAAGGGACATTTTTACTGCAGAACAAATACTGTACTTTTGATACATTAAGTACATTTAGCTGATAATACTTCTGTTGTTTTGCTTAAGTAGGAATTTGAATCAAGAAATTTGACTTGTAAAGGAGTATTTTTACATTGTTGTAATGTCACTTTTACTAAGTAAAGGATCTGAATACTTCTTCCACTACTGTTCCCCATACAGCTGTTACAACTGTCATGCCTGAACTTTCTCCCACATGGACATATCACAATATTTCTACCTCAACACAATTGACATCTGGAATGGACACCAGTAGGCCTGCAAACCTCTCAACAGGTAGGAGGAAAATATCCTCAAATTTGAATCCTTACAAATATAAATCATAGATAGAAAAATGTACAGAAAGTAATATTCCTTCCAACCTTACAGCCTCAAACAGCACTAAAGGAGAAGAACAGAACAGCAGCACAGGTGAGTTTGTATTTGGTGTGTGCAGTCGGTGCATGAATATCAGCTGGCGACTGACGCTTGTGGAAATGTAAAACTGTTGAGCCATCTCTCTTGTTTTTGGTCAGGCACCGTGTTGTACGCTACAGTCGGGGCTGTTGCCATGATGATCACATTCTTGATGCTGGCAATGATCGGCATGAAACGCCTAGCAAACTCAAAACCTCAACCACAAGTTTGCTTCAACAGCACCGCCCTTGTCAGTGCAGATGAAAGAGAGGTACGAGACACAAACAGGAGCTCAACAAGTCAGGATGTCTCTTCACAACACTTCACAACTGTCTTCCTAGAGAAACGTGACGATTGTCTTCAGAGAGAATTAAATGAAGCAGACGACAATCAGGTTTCCTTTCCTGGTTTCAGAGGTCAATGTGTGAAGAGGGGTTTTCCAAAAGTCCATCAGTCCCAGTTCTCTTTATGAATCTGTGGAGTTTTTGCATGAGGATGCTTTAAAACCTACAACTAATCAGTACTGTCAGCGATACAGGAGTGTTGCATTGAAGGTATTTTAGGAAATACGCTTATTTGCATTCTTGCTGAGAGACGAGAAGATAGAGTCTCATGTCTTTCTGTAACATTTTGGTGAGCTTTAGTGTTGCTAGTGGGTGGATCCACGTTAGCTGTTTCCCCCTGCTCTCAGTCTTTGTGCTAAGCTATAAGCTATACGTCTCTTGGATGTAACTTCATATTTACTCTTCAGACATGAGAGCGGTATCTATCTTCTCTAATCAAAAAAGCTAAAAAAACTATTTCACAAAACATCAAACTATTCCTTTCATTGATGTAAAATGGTGGCAGATGGTGTACAGTATGTGTGGGTGTACAACGGTCCTCTATAAGAAAAAGTCTTTATAAACTGTCACCATCTGTACCATCTACAATAACATCTGCCGTTAGTGCATTATGGCTGTGAGTCTGTGAGTAGAAGGAGTTTACAAAGAGGCATTTTTAACATCAGACATTTTGACTTGTCATAGTAGGAATAGCGCAGGTGGTGTTACAAATAACATTAACTATGACTGTTCTATTCAGGCGTCCCTGTGAAACAACGTATATTGATAAAAAGTGAAAGCCAATTGTTCGTTCCATTGCATCATCAGCGCCAGAATGGAAGTCCAATACAGACCATGGCTGTAGAAGAGGTTGTGTCCTGTGCTTTTGCCCTGCGTGTTAGTAAATAGCCTACAACTACATTAAATTCTGTTTATGTCATGCTACTACTACTAGCTACTGGCTGATAGCCGGTTGTTTGGGAACAGAGACGTTAATACATCCCCCACGGAACAGTCAGGGAGCCGTCCCCCTTGGAGCCGGGCACATGAAAAAGTGTGAGAAAGAGAGTTACAGGGGTGAAAGTGTATTTCTTTCTTTCTTTATTTATTTGTTCAGTTGTTACCTCAATGCAAAAATTGAGGAAGGGTGCCCACCGAAATTTATTATTATTATCTTTTTTAGAGAGCGACCAGTGCCAGCGCCCCCCAGAAGGTGGCGCCCTAGGAGATCGCCTATATGGCCTATGCCTTAAGCCAGCCCTGGGTACGGGCTTACAGCATACAGCCCATTGGTGTATTATAAGATAATAAAAGTGATGAATTGCAGCCAATATATCCATTATTACTGCCGCATACAGCTAGCAGGAAGCAGGCAGAATGGGATATGTCATATAATCATGCAGGGCGGTGCAGTCCTGTGGATTTGATGTGCGTTCATTATGCCGAAGAAACTCTGGATTCAGCTATTAGTGAATTTTCCAACTTTTAGGACCTAATGATTTAAATGAGGGCTATTTAAGTTTTCGTACTGGGAAGTTGATTTACCTAAAAAATAAAAATATCCTCTGATTTACAGACATCTCTTTATACATCCATGGCCACAAATTCTGAAATTGCGGCAGCGCTACCGCAGCACCATGCGGGAGCTGTTGTCAAAAAAACTCCAGAGATTTGTCTCTTTGCTTCTATACTCTTTACATGTAAGACATGACAGTGTGACAGTGAGCCAGTATGTACAATAAGAGGACCCTGAACTGAAGCAGCTAAATGGAATTCAGCCATCATTCATTTTATTACTTAAATGTGCTTTTTCTACTGTGGCCTGTCAAAATGTCTTCTGTGGAAATTACCTATTGAGAGAAAATTTGTCAAAGTTCTGCCTGTTCACTTAGCTGTCATGGGTATGTGGTATGAACATGGAGAAAATTGGACTGTAATTATTGCTTTGTCACGAACAAACAAAACAAAGAAACAAACACAGCTGTGGTCGGTACAGGTTTTTGTTTTTTAACAATTCCGGAAGCTTCCTGAAAGAACAATATAATTTGATACTAACACTAAGTGTTTCAACAATGAATAATGAATGGGTATTTCCGGGGGTTTGAATAGAGAAATTCAAAATGATCCTATATTTGGTACCACATTGCATAGTTCTTCCCAGAAAAAAATCTTTTTTCATCATTATTGTCATAATGTTTTTAGATATTTGAGTCTATATCTATTTTTATTGAGATGTAAAACATACTAGAACTAATATATGCTGGCTGTTTTTCCATTGCCACTTTTCAACAGGCCGAATGTGAGTACGATGACATTGGCGAGGAGGTGCAGCCGATAAAAACAATATCTGAGAGGTTCTCTTGTACCCACCACCCAAAGCAGGATCCACCAACAGCTGCGTCCACAGCAGCTGAAAGCAGCGAACACCTTCATATCTATGAAAACATCTGCTGCTCCAAAGGCACTGCACATTCAAGATACCCCGCTGCAAACGTCCGAGACGAGCATGACAACAGCTCTGGGATCTACATCAAACCTTTGCCATCTGTCAGCGCTGGCAAAGGCTGTCTTAGAAAACACACAAATAAACCTACAGCAACAACAAATGCGACAAGCAAACCTACAGAGAGCTGTGCAAGCAATAATGCATCCGCCTGTCACCCCCGATCTTGCATTGATTCCACAGAAGTGAGGCCCAGATCACTTTGGTTTGGTTTGGATTTATCAGGGACGGTGTGAGTTACTCTCAAAAGGTAGATTGGTAGGATTTTTATGAACATTGATGGACAACTGACCTGTACCTCCTACTCTGCTTCTCCAGTTACAACCAACATTTATCTTTGAATTTATCAAAATGTTGTATCCTTTTCAAAGATATGCTGAGGGGTGTAGACGAGTCCTGTCTTTGCATTGATTTAGAGTCATTATGTATGTGTGCTACAGACTAGCAATATTACTTATAACTGTAAAAAGGAAACAAGGGAATATGTTTTCAAAGCTTCACTGAGTTACTTTACGTATTTTTAAATATTTATTTTGCTTTACTTGATGCACGATAGAGTAAAGTGAAAAAGGAAGGATGGATGAAGGTGTTGACAGTCAATTCTCAGATAGATTAATATAATGCAATATGATACTGCAGTCATTAGAATGTATACAATTTTTAAAATGTAATTTTTTGCTGAAACTGCTATTGTTGAGAGAGTCTTTTAAGATTTTAACTGTTACATCAAAGTGTTTTTGCATTGCCTTTTGTCTACCTGTATGCACGACACAGTGTCAACTATAAATTATCATTACAAGCTTCAAATGGATGGTACTTGTTGCACTGTTATTACACATTTCACTGCCTTACAGAGAGTAATCATTACAGACACTGTGATGTTGAGAAAAAAAGTGGTTTGAAGGCTCTTAGCCAAACTGTCTAACATATATAAATTGTAAAACCTTAACTTTATGCATTTTTAGGCTGATTATTAATCACAGACTTAAGATAAAAAAGAAATTCAGATACTGAACAATCTAAAGGGTGCAAGGAATTGCAGTATCGACAAACAAAAAATATCCTTGTTTCTTCAGCTTTCTTGTCCATTTGAGCTAACAAGCTATTATAATAATAATACATATGCATAATAGAACTATATATATAATAAAGTACATAAATGTGATTTTCAGGTTTATCATGTGACGAGTCAGAGGCTTCAGAGGAGGCAGTTACAGCTACTCTGGTAAGCTACTAGTAACCTTTTAGCTGGACAAGTTTATCTTTTTCTTCCAATTAGATTTGACTATACTGCCTTATTTATGAAGTATCACAAACTCAATTACTAAGATGTTGGAGCATTGAACTGTTTTTCAATTAAAGGGAACTGGGTAAATTAGCTTTAGCTAAGGCTATCTCACCAGCAAGCCTTAAAGGTGCAGTGTGTAACATCTGGTGTGGAATCTCCTCCCGTGTGCCAAACGTGTAGGAGAACTACGGTAGCCGACACAAAAACGTGAACACGTAAATGGCCCTATCTAAAGCCAGTGGTTGGTTTGTCCGTTCTGGGCTACGGTAGAAACATGGCAGCCAGCTTCGTGAAGAGGATGTAGATATAAATATGTAGATATAAACAGCTCATTCTAAGGTAACAACATTTTGTATTTTCAACACTAAAGAAAACATACTTATTAATATTATATTCCATTTCTGCCAATATATCCCCTTAAATGTTACACTCTGTTCCTTTAATTAGCCAGAGTGTGGCCACTGCAGTTTGATTTTTACCTCTGTTTTCTATTTCTTATAAGTATTAAAGAGTAATAAAGTGTATTTTTGATGATGAAACAAATGTTAAGAATCTGATTCTGGTCTCATTTATTTTTGACACAATGCATATGGCATACATTTTGATTTTTTAGGGCATTTTTTATGCTGCTTTTGAATTTTTTTCTCACTGATAGCCAACCTTCATTAACCATTCATTAACCGTTAACCGATAAGATTAGTGCCTTGCATGCAGGGGTTGAAGTGCCTAAAAGTCATACAGTTGCAACAATAACCGGTTGTAAAAACAAGTTGAATCCATAATTTACCGCCAGCTGCAGGGTATGTGCACTGTCATGGACATGCAGCCACTTTCCCAGTAAGTCTCCTAGTTTAGCTATGGGGTTGTCAGCTGTGTGTCTGCTTGGCAGTGTATTGCAAACCCGGCGTCGTGTGTGATGGTGAGAAGGGAGTTAGCAGTAACGTTCTCCTAACTGAGGACAAAAAGCTGGTCCCCACAATGTCAACCAAGTGTGAACCAGGAACCTAACCCTAACACTATTTTGGTTAAGGTTAGCTAAGCGTTGAGGTAAGGTTACGTCTGGGGTTAGAGTATGTCTCCAGTGGAGCGAGTCAATGTAGTGTCCTCCAGTGACAAAAACATATGTGACTATTTGTGGCTGATTATGTGAGGATGCAAATACATATTTGACTGTGAGTTTGCAGTTAGTGAGAACGTGTGATGGAGAGGGAGCTTTAACCTTTAATAAGTCAGCAGCAGTAATAAGATTTGTCTTTACCCTAAAATACATATCTGCACTTCTGGGCTGATGCCTCTATATGTAGTATGTTAAAGGTTCTGACTTTTGGCGACTCTTTGTGGTCATTTTAATAAAGACACTGTGGCAGACCGGCACTGAACATTGATCCACCCACCAAATTATAATTTCCAGCACATTACTGTAAAACTGTATAACATATCATCATGTGTTTACTATGGGGCAACATCAAGTGGATGAATAATTCAGAAGTGGAAATAAAGGATGTTTCAGGCTTACTTGCTTGGATAATTTAACAAAAGACAGACTTGCTTATTGAATTTTCTGATAGAAAAGTAGGGAGAAAGTGGGACATTTGAGAATGGATTCATACATTATATGTTTTCAGCCTTGAACATACTTTTACGTTTCATTCTTAGACATGTTCTAATTAAAGCTAGGGTCGGTAATCTTGAGAAACTAGCAAGCAGGGGTGTCGCAATATACCGGTATTGGTGAAAACAATGATTTTGATTCTGCTTAGATAGAGCCAACTTTTATTATATCTGTTGTCTGTTACATCAACCCTGTATTATTCAACACAGGGGACAACATTTGCATTTTGGAACATAAAAACAGCAAACCTAACAAACTACTCAGTCCGGCACTAGGCAGGCATGATGGGAAATGTGGGCCACCGCTATCCTTCTTAGCTAAAGAAAAAACTGTGAAGCGACATGAAGGTCACTTTTTGAGTCATCCCAGCAGCCATCATTTCACTTTCATAGGTGGAAGGTTATGTGTGGACTGGTTTGTTCATGAAAGAGGAAGAGGTTTAAACACATGGACATGAAAGCACTACATTGAGCACACGGACACCGTCTTTAGTCCAGGTTGCTGCCTCATTGTGCAACTGCCGAAGAATCTGAGTGTGTGGAGTGAAGGTAAACTGGGAGTGATGGGAGCGACCTGGATTTCATGGAGAACAACTACTACTGCCATCATTACCATACTACAAATCCAAGGTGGGCTGAATGCTATGCATTAAAGCTGATGTTATAGACTTCACTTGAGTTAAACTGTTAAAACAAATGATTACATGATCACGCAAATAACGCAATTTTTTTCTGACTGACAGCTTTGCTCTGTGTACAAAGCCCAGCTGTTATTACCGGTGTGGAAGGCCAGACATTTGACTTCAGATGTAAATATGAAAATGGCCTGCAGAGTAATGCTAAGTACTTCTGCTATGACAAAGATGACAATATGTCCTTCAGCCCCCTGATACGGACAGAAAAACACGACCAGTGGGAGAGAAATGGACGTTTCTCTCTGTACGACAACACCACCGGAGCCTTCTTCATCGTCAGCGTGGACAAACTCACCTCCGAGGACAGCGGGACGTACCGGTGTGGGGTGGACATTACCTTGCGCCCTGATCATAACAGTTTCATACGACTGAATGTTTCCCGAGGTACAGTAGCCTATGTCATGTCACAGCACAGGATCACTATGTTGACTGGGCTTATATATTATATATTTCATCCATGCATATAATAACATCTGGTTTCTTGATAGTGCCTTACAGCTACTGTATAGCTAGTATAAGACAAATGTGCTATAGTTTTTTTTCACCTGGAGATTTCAATCTAAAAATAGCAGGTCGCTCATACTATAAAAGAGAACTAAGTAGTGTTACCTTTCCCATACATGTTCCTCTTTTCTGAACTTTCTCTTTGTATGAAAATGCTAGTTATTAGGGCTGTCAATCGCTTAAAATATCTAATACTCGCGATTAAACAAAAATAATCACACATTTTTTTATCTGTTCAAAATGTACCTTAAAGGGAGATTTGTCAAGTATTTAATACTCTTATCAACATGGGAGTGGGGAAATATGCTGCTTTATGCAAATGTATGTATTTATTTATTATTGGAAATCAATTAACAACACAAAACAATGACATATATTGTCCAGAGACCAGAACAGAACAGGCAACAACAGCTGTCAGTGTGTCAGTGTGCTGACTTGACTATGACTTGCCCCAAACTGCATGTGATTATCATAAAGTGGGCATGTCTGTAAAGGGGAGACTCGTGGGTACCCAGAGAACCTATTTTCATTCACATATCTTGAGGTCAGAGGTCAAGGGACCCCTTTGAAAAAGACAGCTTTTCCTCGCCAAAATTTAGCGTAAGTTTGGAGCGTTATTTAACCTCCTTCACAACAAACTAGTATGACATGGTTGGTACTATTGGATTCCTTAGGTTTTTCTAGTTTCATATGGTGCCAGTATCTTCGCAAAATTCGCTAAAATTGCAAGTTGCATTAATGTGTTAAAGTAATTAGTGGCGTTAAAATTTAATGTTAACTTTGACAGCCCTAATATACAGTATATGTATTTGTAAACTAATTATTTCCTTTTCTGCCCTTCAACAAAAGCAAGCCCGCCAGAAAATCTCTCACATCACAGTAAGTAAGATCTGTGTAACTACACAATACATCAGGCAGCTCTGTGTCTTTGTATATAAATACTTTGTGCTTTTATGTTCTTGTGCTTTCCAGTAACTGAATCACCCAACGTTACGAAGGACCTCTCATTGAACAGTAAGTGTGTGTGTGTCCGTCTGTTTTCATAGTATTCATAACTTTATGTGAGTGTGTGTGTGTGTGTGTGTGTGTGTGTGTGAATCCTCTGCCAGGTAACTTCAGTTGTTGTTTTCTCTCCTGCAGAGATCCACCTGTCGCTGTTCGTGACTGCAGCGATGTGTATGGCAGCAATACTCTTTATATGTCTATTTACACTTTGTCTTCTGCTGGC
Organism: Sebastes umbrosus; assembly: GCF_015220745.1. Lineage (NCBI taxonomy): Eukaryota > Metazoa > Chordata > Actinopteri > Perciformes > Sebastidae > Sebastes > Sebastes umbrosus. The sequence continues at coordinate 27,524,226 of NC_051271.1, read as the reverse complement.
TGTTAAACGCCGAAGACCCGGCCCACACCAGAATAGAGAGGTTTGTACAAACTTTTAGTCACACTAGCAGCAGCATGGCTATAGGGATGGTAATGTCGGTCGGTCCACCACTGTAGGACTGAAATATCTCAGCAACTAGTGGATGGATTGGCGTGCATTTTGGTACAGACGTTCATGTTCCCATCAGGATGAATTGTAATAAGTGTGGTGATCCTCTGACTTTTCAGCTAGCGCCATCATCAGGTCAAAATGCCTACCTGCAACACTAAAGACATTCCCATCAGACTCAGATGTACATTATACTTGCTGAACATCAGCATATTGGCATTGTCATTGTGAGCATGTTAGCGTGCTAATATTAGCATTTAGCTCAAAGCAACAATGTGCCCAAGTACAGCCTCACAGAGTTGCTAGCATGGCTGTAGACTTGTCTTGTTTGCCGACTAAAATTGCCACATTGTCCAGTAAATACTAACAAATTAGCATTTAGAGAATAATGTGATGTCTCTCTGCGAGAAGCAGTTCACTGTCAGCAGGTTTCTGTTCATCCCACAGACATCGTCTGACTACGAGACAATGATGCCTGGTGTAAGAACTGAACCTGAACTCCGCCGCAGCTTTTCGGCTCCAGACTGCACTGATCTTTCAGCTTTACCACCGCCACCACCTGACCTCTGCTTCCACTACACATCAAAGCATCGGGAGTCCACTGTGACTCTCGACCTCAATGAATATGTTGATGTGGATGTACCGAAGCACAACTGCCAGTACCAACATCTGGATCTCAGTTGCTTAGAGGAGCACGTCTATCACAGCCTGCATGGAAACAGCGTGGACATCTGGCAGTCAAAGAGCAGATTAACTGTTGATAGTATTGAAGGATAATTCCAGGTTAATTAGCAACCGATGGAAAGTCCTTAACTTCATTGTTAACCTTTGTTTTCTTGCCATGTTCCCTGAGCTCACCAACTATTTTGGTGAGAAATGTGTTATTATTATTGATATGAATGATGGCCGAAACAGCAACAGTAACAGGTTGTAATAAACCAAAATGATTCTTTAATGTGTACGGATGGAAGGAAGAGTTGAAGGGATGTTGGCCAATTCAACAGCGATGATCTTTAGTAAGTCAAGTAGTTACAGTGTTAATTATTGCTAATTTTTGTTGTTTCTAGAGGAAATTGTTTTGCACGGTACAAACAAAAGAAAAGAATGAAAAGAGATACCACAATCCACAAAGAAAACCAGACTGAATGCTTCACTCTGTTATATTTCACCAAAATAAACCAAGTGGTAATATCTGAAGGTGTCCTTGTGTTAATTCCGTACTTGCCTAATTGATCTTAAACATTCACTATGAGACAAGCAAGAAATGGGAGGGATGTTTTGGTGCTTCTCACATGGTTTAAGAGGTTCGGTAGGGAGATTCAGACAGAGGAAGCTGGCTAAACATAGGAAGTGCAACAACAAAGAGGAACCTACGACAAATGCACAGTTGTCATTCACTTGGAGAAAATTATGAAGACGTGACATCTGGGTGAGATAAGAGAAGGCAACGGAAAGGGACAAAGACGTACGAATCGTATGAGCAGCGTGAAGATGATTTTCTTCATTTTGGTGTTTCTTCTGGGAGGCAAGTTTACAGAGGTTAAATCTTTTGTCTCTCTTCCTCTTCCTCTATCTGAATGTTTAGTGTCTTTGTGGTTATGAGCTTTCTCAGGTGGATATTTTTGTTTTGTTTTTAATTCGACTTCCTGATTTTGTTGGAGGGCCCAGCAGCTCCCAGTAATTCCTTGCTGTTGTTTTTGAGCCTATACCAGCGTAAACTTTGTTGAAACACTTTGAGTCAGCTGGGAGGACTTTTTTGAGATTAAGGTGCACATTTTGAGCCTTTTCTAAACCCCAAGGGGCTTGTGAAATTAAAAGGGTTACAAAAATATGTAAACTGTACTACACAAAATGAAGACTAGTCTAATATCTGCTTTTTTCCTTGTGTTTTACCTCTTCATGCCTCTAAAAAATATTCAAATGAAACAAACAAAACAGAATAAACTGCCTGCAACTAATTGACCAACCAAGTCACACACCAGTTCGTCAAATAGTTACAAAATTTAATGTATTGATTCGTGTGCATAGACACAAAAATGTTTTCGTGATGGTCAGCACGAAATCAATATGTATGTAATCTGTGTAATTGTGAACCAGGAAGTATGAAGAGCGGCGAATGCTGTGGGGGAGGTTTGGGTGGATGGATGGGTCAAAAAACACCAGACTTTCGCCCAGGAGACGGGTGTTCACGTCCTGCGTGAAACCAGAAGTCAAAATTGATTTGTATGTTACGTAACTTCTTACGTCACTTCTGGAGTTATTTTTTTTTTTTCCTAAACCTAACTAATCCGTTTTTGTCACGTAACTTCCGTACTTAAGTTATGGCAAAGATACGGCACTTCCGGAGTTATTTTAACCCAAACTGTGATCCTATCCTAAAGCTATGTAAGTAGTTTTTGTCACGTAACTTCCATACTTAAGTTACAGCACTTCCGGTTTTATTTAAACCCAAAACGCAATCTTTTACGAAACCTAACTAAGTATTTTTGTTGTCTAAGCCTAACCAAGTCAATCTATTCTTAAACCTAACTAAGTAGTTTTATTTTGAAAAGACTGGAGCTGAAATTGACAGGTGTGTCGGGTGTTGCTGGACATTTGTATGAAAAAGCACAAAAAATACGTTGTAATCACAAAAAATACATTGTGTAAAGTTGTGCTGAGTATTACAAAAAAAGGGACATTCGTGTCTATATACACAAATCTAATTGATTACATTTTGTGACTATTTCACAAACTGCCGTGAGACTGTGTTGTTTTGACATAAGCAACCTGTGTCAGAGGCAAGAAAGCAAAAGGGTCAGAAGCCGTAAAAGTTTGGGAACCACTGCTTTGGGTCTATCTAGTTGGTAATATACAGTGTAACTAGTGAGGTCAACAGCTAGTTGCAAACCAAATGAAGATCTGACCTTTGTTGCTGTCTGTGTGTGTTTTGTGCAGGTTTATGGGAGACCGAAGCTGTATCAGTAACAGGAGAGTTGGGAAAGAAGGTCACAATAGAATGCTCTCACGTCAACGCATTTTCCAACGTGAAATATTTCTGCAAGGGAGCGTGTGCATATGAAGACGTCCTAATAAGCAGCAAAACAAATGGGAAAGATTCAAATTTGAAGTACAGTATTAAAGATGGAGGAAACACATTCAGCGTGACCATCTCTAGTCTGACAGAGGATGACTCAGGAACTTACTGGTGTGGAGTAGAGAGAATTGGTGTGGACACATACAATAAAGTAGTCATCACAGTCATACAGGGTGAGTTGATTCAGCACTGTATATGAATAGCATTTATGGCATTGTTATTCATCACTTGCTCCTTTTCACTAGAATATTTCCAATATTTCGCAACAGTCTGTTTAAAACTGATCTTCTCTTTTTTCGCCACAGACAGAAAGAAATGAGACACCAGATAAAATGTGACTGAGAGACAAGGAACTAAATTAACATAGTTCTTTCTCATGTATTTCAGGAAACACAAAGGACTCCCTACAATCAAATTCAAAGGCTTCATTCTCTAGTAAGCAACCGTCTGGTTAGGCGTATAAGTATGTGTGTGAGCGACAAAGTCCTGAGTGATACATCATCACTGAGACGTGATATTGTCTCTTTTTCAGAGAAGCTGGTGTACATTGGAGCGGGTCTCGGGGTGGTTCTGCTGGCTCTGGCGATTGTCCTTCTAATATTCTTCAGACATCGAAACAGAGACATCCACGCAGCTTCTGGTATAAAACTAACAGACTCATATCAAAATATTTTCAGAATGTGATGGCAGTGTGAAACAACCACGGTAGAAAATAGATTCAGCTGAACAACCATCTCAAACAACAATGAGCAACACCCAGGTCTGAGCACTATAACATGCACTTAGCAACAGAGGAAAACAGAGAAGAAGAAATATTATGGACTGTTTTCTTTTCTTCAGTGCACCAGTTCTGTTTCCTGTGCTGCGCGCGCCATGTCATGATTACACAATGAGCACAGTCAGGAGGACTTGGAGGAACTTACTTACTTAAGTTAAAGTTAACAATGACAACAACAAGGCTTGGGAGAAAGAAACGTGACGTGGAGATATTTTGGCCAGACTGATTGACTGAAATGTTCAATATAATCTGATGAAAAAAAAGAAGATTAAAACAAAAGTTTTCATTGACTAAAACTATACTACAATAGTTATGTGGTCTTTGACTAAGATCAGACTAAAAAGCCCAGGCTTCTAGTCAACTAAAAGTTGAATTAAATTTGCTTTAATTTCTCAGGGATCTAAAACTTTGTCAATGTATTATCACTCTCCATACAGGAAAGGACCATGACACGGTCTATGCAACACATTCCTGTCAGAAACAAGATGGACACCACATCACTACCTCCCCTTCAACAGCCAATGAGGATCAAGAAACAGACAGCATCTCTAGCTCACCGACCGTTCAGCACCGAGACACCAGCGGAGATCACACAGAGAACATTTACTCCAATGTCACCGTTTCATCAGAGTCTCAGACCCAACCAGACGACCTCTTCTACTCCACTGTTAACTTCAACACGCACACAGACGGCAGCACTGTCACACCTCACACCGCAGCTCTTACATACTCCTCTATTAAACACGGAGCAACAGATGAATCAGCCGCCTATTACAAGGTCTGAACTGATCATCCTCACTGTTAAGTGCAGTATCTTTCTCTGCTGTAAGAGTTTGTATGATGCTAAACAGCAAACACATTTCTGTACAACTAAATCCACAGGTTGTTGTGAATTCATTATTTTAATAATTCTGAATTCATTTATTTCTTAACATTCCTGCAGGACAGATAATATAATACAAAATATGTAGATAATTCCTATAAAAATAATGTATGAAAATGATCCAACATGTTCAGTAGATTTTAGATTTTAACCTCATAAAAATAACATCATATAAAATCTATACATAGATTTTCTTCTCTGTGTATTTTCTGTGAATGTTGTTGACAAGAGTTAGTGAAGAAGTGAAACATGTTCACACACACACACACACACACACATGCACGCGCACGCGCACACACGCACACGCACGCACACGCACGCACACACACACACACACGCACACACACACACACACACACACACACGCACGCACACACACACACACACACACACACACACACACACACACACACTCACACTCACACTGAGACGTGACATGACACAATGAGATAGAAACTGAGAAAGTGATGTGAGCAAAGGAAGAGGTTTTAGAGGACAAGCGTCACACCTACAGCTCTAACTGTTATGATTAACCTCAAGATTTCCTGTGTTTCTCGAAAAGGATGAAAGCATTAGACTGAATTTAGACTCAGTGACGTGGCCTGGGAGTCGCTGAAAGGTAAAGAAACCAGTAGACTTTAAGGAAAATAAAAGGTGAGAGAGAATTTAAGAAAGATCACAATGAGGAAAATGCTCCTTCTCGGTATCTGGCTGTTCTCTGGTGAGTACTTAAACCAACACATTCTCCTTACAGTGTTGATGTCCTTTATTATATGGCTGGGAATCATGGCTTTTTTCCCATTTTAGATATAAGAAATGGTTGAAGACTGAAAAATGTCCTAAATATTTCTCTATAAGGGCGATTATGGTAAAAGGATGATTCTTATTAAAACCACTGATTAAATGTGCAAAGAGAGGATGCAGAGAGGGAAATATTATCTCTGTGATGATACCAAGGAAAATATCCTGCATGTGACCATCCATAGACTGACTCTGAATGATGCCGGGACATATTGGTGAGAAATAGATACATGCTTGAACAGAAATTAAGCTCAAAGTCTACAAAGCTATGTCAAAGTTAACTATTTATTTTTTGATCTTTAGCTGTTCTTCTTACTTATTACTGCACTTATTGTGTTCATTACTCCTCCGTGAACATCTATTGTCTTTCTTTAACAGCTCCTGCACCTCTCAAACCTCCGCTGGTCAAATCAAATCCTCCTATGTCAACCACAGTTCAAGCCAACAGCAGGAACCAGCAACAATCAGAAAGAACTACAGGTTATTTAAACCGTGTGTAATATATTGTGATTAGGAATGTCCGTCTTTTTGAGAATAATTTAAATACATCTTCTCATAAGCTATTGATGTAAACAAATAACACCCTTTTATTCAGTGACAGGGAGTGACAGTAGTACAACACTGTGGTTCACACATATATAAGTGGACGTAGTCATCCATTGGTTTGTGGACTGCCGCTTTAAAGCCTCGAGTTCGGCCTTCAGTCCGTCGCCATCTTGTTTTTTTTGCAACCAGAATAGACACGAGAGGGTGGAGCCGAACTGCAACCGAACGCTGAATAAGACATATTCAGTAGACAGAAAAGGTTAGAATTAACTTTCATGAACTGAAAACACACTGTGAAAGGCTTAAAGATGAAATCCCAGACCGGACAACGCCGTGGTAGCGACCTGTCAATCACAAGGTAGCCACGCCCTAAAGCATCCGCTGCTTTATGGTCCATTTGACTCTAAATGGGACCATAATTTGCTAAATGAACATCATGCTGTATTGAAGAAGACTTGAAACTAGCGATTGAGACCATAAACTCATGTTTACAATGTTTACTGAGGTAATAAATCAAGTGAGAAGTAGGCTCATTTTCTCATAGACTTCTATACAATCAGACTTCTTTTTGCAACCAGAGGAGTCGCCCCCTGCTGGCTGTTAGAAAGAATGCAAGGTTAAGAAAGGCTTCACTTCTCAGACTCGGAGGAAGCCCACTGATTTCACACTACCTGCAGATGTGCATACAGGTAACACATCACATACAACAATTTATTCAAGAATAATCTGAGGTGCATGGTAGTTAAAAATGCCAAAGAATGTGTTGTCTTTGTTGGGGATTATCCGAGTCTTAGCCAACTTTAGAAAGGACAAAAAAATCCAAGGCAATTTTATCTATTCTATCTAATTAAAAAGTCCTTGTAACGATGCCATCTGTTTTTTTTGTACATCACATTATAAACACAAGCAATTAAAGAGCTTCACATAAGTTTTATCATAGTTTTATAAAAGGTTTTAATCAAATTTGCATCATCAGGAAGGTGGTTCCATCTGTGTGCAGCATAGTGGCTAAACACAGTAGGCCACATGCTGTAATGTCACCTGTTTCCTTTTCAGGGGTTTGTAGGTTTAAAAAAAGGGAAAGTATATGCTAGTTTGTTTTTCAAATACTATAATATAATAAATGTATTTTACAAGTTTATATTTGTACTGAATTGAAGTGAGAATTAGCTGTCATGATAGATTAAATAGTGCTTTGGGTTTTTTTTGTCCTTAAAATAAACATTTCTGTCAAGCTAAATGGATAAGAGATAACTTTAGGCTTCACACTTTATTTATTTATTATCTTTTTACAGTATTTATTTTGAGCATGTGATGTGTTTAATGTGGTATTCTCCTTCGCTCTAGTGTTACCACTACCAGTGGCTGCTGCTGCTGCACTGCTGCCGAGTCTGTTGGTATTTTTTGTAGTTTAAACTGAGGAAACACAGACATGATGTCAGTGATGTAATGTAACTAAGTACATTTACTCAAGTACTGTACTGTTCTTTACTTGAGTATTTCCATTTTCTGCTACTTTATACTTCTACTCCACTACATCTCAGAGGGAAATATTGTACTTTTAACTGCCCTACATTTATCTGACAGCTTTAGTTACTTTATAGATTTATATTTTGTATTAATAACCACAATCAACTAATAAATTAAGATATATTATTGTTGATTAAGCTGCCCAGCAGTTGAGTATTTAAAATTTGCCACACTATAACAAGCTGCATTATAATTTACCGAGGCTGGAGACCAACACATCAGCGAGGACCTCCATCTGCTCTACCCCTCAGGAGCTGCTCAGCCCAGCAGACAGATCAGATCAGCTGCTGGATCCTCTGAGGTGTACGCAAACCATCAAGAAACCCAAAAACATAGTTCCTGCTTGTGTTACTGTTGTTTTATATCCTCATTTGTTTGTGTTTATAAGCTCGTAAATCATTCATCCATGCAGTTTGATGGTGGGTTTGATAAATATGGTCACAATGTGTTATTCTGTTCATTCATTGTATTATTTTATGACTTAAAATTAACTAAAAAAGCTTGTAGCATTTTAATTAATGCCACCCTCTTTCTCCAATACATCCAATAACCTTAAAGGGACTGTTTGTAACTTCTTACACGTATAAATCAATCCGGGTCGGTGTCCCATGCGCGCTTGCCTGTGGCTACGCTGTTCACACTCAGACTCCAACACAAACTACACGGAAGCACCAAAACTGCAAAGTTATATCTAGTGAAGCCCGTCTTGCAAAACAGTGTTGGCCGCGGTCGGAGGACGCGGGGGAGACCGTAGCATTGGTCTCCAGGGCCGGAGTCTCACACACACCGCGCTCGTTCTCGCTCAGCTCCCTCCACCTCTACACGTGCATGCGCGCACACTACACACTGCAGAAGAGTTAGTTTAGCTCCTGCGGTCGTGAGGCTGAGGCAGGAAAAGCCAACACTAGGATCAGCAGTGATTCATGGAGAGACCTTCGTCTGGTCAGCTAACATTACTGCCAAGCAGGTGAAATATAGAGTGATATTATGGTTTTAGCTGACGTGTGTCGCCTCACTGTTTTGAGCGATGTTGGTTCATGTCTATTTAGAGAGCGCAAGTGCGAGCCCGACGCTGACTTTCGTTGATTTAACGGCCACAGGTGTCGCTGTTAACAAGCATTTCTGATTCTTACAAACAGTCCCTTTAACCAAGCTTTACGCCCTGTTTAAAAAGTCATATAACAGGACTAATTCATCCTCTAGCTTCACTCATACTAAAAAAGAATACATTTGTTTTCATACCCCCTCTGATGAGATATGAGGCAAATCTATTTTTGGTAATGCTTCATTTTACAGGTCTGCAAATGTTATGGTAATTAGGTGATAATAAGCAAGTTACCTATTTGAAATTTCTTTGGAATTACTGCCAAATTACCCAAATATTTACCTCCAAATTTATCGAAAATTACTTTATTATAAACATTTATTAAATAAACATTTTTATTGAATAATTATATGCTAAAATAGCATATAATGGTTAAAATAGGGCCCTTAGGCTTGAGAAGCGGCTGTGCGCTGCTCTTCATCGGAGATGGAAAACCAAAACTAATAGAAAACACTTTTGATCAGGCACAAATCTCACCATGGTGTGACTTATTGTCTACACAAATGTAACCTGGTAGCTAATGTAATGATTCAGGAAGTTTTTAAAGAATTATTATCTATTTATCAGCAGACATGTAAATAAAGCATATCAATTAACTTTGTATTCTTTTCCTGGAAATGTATTAAATAAATTACCAGCTATTGGGAAATAGTATATAATATAATAATATAATTATTAAATAATGATTATAATAAAGTAATTTTCAATCAATTTGAGGTAAATATTGGGGTGATCTGGCAGTAATTCCAAAGAAATTTCAAATTCTAATTTTCACCTAATTACCATGAAATTTGCGGACCTTTAAAATTAGGTGTTACCATAGTTTTTTATGATGGATTTTTCGACTGAAAAGTGTAAAAAAGGACGATGTAGCTTCTGCTGAACAATGGCAACAACTGTTGCTACAAGAGACATTTACAGGATAATGGTAAATGATAAAACTCAGTAGCACAAGTAGTGAAGAGTCAAAGTCCACAAAGTGATTCAGTAATATCAATCAATCATCTGAAGTTTGCTAATATTAGCCACCAAAAGCTAATAGTCATACCAGACAAAGTGAAGCTGTAACAGCAGAACCCTTGAGTGTATTAAACTGAGCAAAGGTATGTTTTATTGCTTATTTCACTTTCCATTTGTATGAGGAAGAATGTGTTGCATTTGCTTTCAAAATTCAGTCTGGCTTTAAACTTCAGAATGGGTTTTCCCATTGATGGTTGTTTTAACCATCTCAGTAAGGTAGGTAGGTAACAAACTCACAATGCAAATATGTTTGCCATGCAAGTCAAACAACTCAGTTGACACATGACATCATGATAATCATGACGGATTTCATCTGGAGGCCTCCCCAGGGGAGAGCTATGAGACAAAGATAGGCCTACTGTGAGGTGACATGACATCAGTTGTGTCATATCTGAACACACACATATTTTACAGACATTTTGATTAAGTGTGTCATATGATGAAATCTGCTTAGAAATCACAGAAAAAAAGACGCTCCTTATTAGTCCAGAACTTTCTGCACATTTTTAAGTTTTCTTCAGTATCAAAGTAATCCAGTGTTATTTGTCTGTGTATCCATGGATACATTGCAAACAGGAACTGCTAATAGATAATTCGACATAAATCTATATTATCTAAATTAATCGTGGCACTTTGCAAAAATGTAAACAATTATAGGCTAAAAAAAAAAGGGCTCCAGTGGTTTTAATTTATATGGAGCTTATATGTCAACTTGATATCATCTAATATTACTATTATTTTAAAAACGTAACACATTGTGATTTTATTGACTTCACTAAAGTTATAAACCTTCAGATTAATGACCATCAGGCACCTTTTTATGTCACTCTATTATTGATTTCCATGGTGGTGGACAAACATCTTGTTATACACAATGAAGAAACCTGTAAAAATGAACTTTTAATATCACGAGCGTAGTTAGTATACGACGATGTTGTATCATCTTCGAGAAAGTGAGGTCTGCATATTAATTCATATTTAAAAAGTGAACGATTTTCTTACTTCACTTCCTGTTTTATCGGTCTGTCTTGCTGTTTGTTTTGTCATGTCTCACTCTGTCACCTGGCAACTGTTATGTCATAACTTGATATGTATATTAGTTTGAGTCTACTTAGTTAGGACAGAGTCAACATTTTAAACACAGTGCATATTAATTGGCTAAGACTCATAAGTATGTGCCTGCGTCTGAATTGGTTGAATCACTTCCATGAGTTTTTACAATAATCAAAATCATTTGTTTTACTGGAAATGAAGATAAAAGCATATGCATAAAGATGGGAGGCTCACTTTAAAAGAACTTTTCGGAAATAGGATTATTTCAAGATATATCAATGTAAGTTTTGCTCTGATTCTTCCAGGTACACAATACGAGGATCATATGTTCTTACAGGTTTTTATTTGTACCTGAAAGCAAGTTTTGAATATTCCATTGTGCTGTTATCCCTTCCTTCTGGAAATAATACATTAGTATCTCATCATCACCTAATAGGTAGGCCACTAGAACACCTGCAGTCTGGATATAAATAGCTGGTATTATAATTATATTTGATCCAAAGACAAGAGGGACATTGTGGACAGTGTTCTGTGAAGTATACCACCATATTTGGTTTTACATCTAATCAAATGAAGAGATCATGACATGCAGCAGGTGAAGAATTACTCTGAATATTAGTCAGCACTCTCACGCTCAATCTCTCTCTCTCTCTCTCTGTTTCACTCTCTGTATAAAAAAGTACAACCTAATTTTAAAATGCAAATGTTATATGCTAGAAAGGAGAAGCAGATTTTGTGCAGAGAGAGAGAAGGTGTGACAGTTGTCCTGACAGTAGTACAATGACAAAGGACAGTAGAGAAGTTTAGCTTAATATTTGATAAAGTGGGATTTACGATACGATAACGATAATACTTTATTGTCAGACAGGTCTGAAATTTGTTTTGCATCACAGCAGACTATAGTCAGCTGGAAAAAGCTAGACTGAGACAATGAGGATATCACTGAAAGTCATCATTTACTTGATGACAGGTAATTATGCTCTCCAGTTTGTTTTATTAGTGTGTAACATATTTTTGGCAAAAACCTGTTGACTATGTTATGATGTAATCGTTTTTTTTCTTGCCATTTTTATAACAGCTAGTGTGAGGCTACTGTCTGTGACGGGACAAACAGGCGGTAAGTACAATGAAGATGTAAAGCATCATGCAAAATACTTTTGTAGAGACGTGCAAGCTTGTTGGATGTCAAAATAAAATGACGAATGAGAAAAAACTCATCTAGCAGCTCATAGACCAGTCAGGGAAAGTACATTGAGGTATTTTTATTTTCTGCTATTTTATACTATAACGTTGACAGGGGCCATTCTGCTTCACAGTAACTAAGTACTTTTACTTTTGATAATTTTAGTAAATTTTGCTTCCAATACTTTGAATGGGTTTGAATGCAGGACTTCATCCACCACTAACTATTTATGAATGAACATAATGAGTACTATAATGACAGTGATGGAGTACAGAACCTGGACCGGGAACAAAGAGAAGGTGAAAACAGAGATGGGAGATGGATTGATGAATAGCTTCCTGCATTAAAAACTATGTGTGTGTGTGTGTGTGTGTGTGTGTGTGTGTGTGTGTGTGTGCGTGCGTGCGTGTGCGTGTGCGTGTGCGTGTGTGTGTGTGTGTGTGTGTGTGTGAGTGTGTGTGCGTCTTATGCCAGGGGCTCTCAACCTTTCGTATCTTAAGGCCCACTTTGCATTGATAAAAAAATTCAGAGGTCCACCTTCCCAAATAAATGTCAAACTGGGCTATAAATGTGTGTTATGCCACTGTCAGATGTAATAACCCACATAAATATTCTGCTTATCCTCCCCCATCACTGCCTGCCACTTTTCACTTTTTCGTTTAAAAAAATGCTCCATATTGTGTCACTGCATCCGAGACATATATGTCTGTAAAGGGGAGACTCGTGGGTAAAACCCATTTTCACTCAGGTTGCTTAAAGTCAGAAGTCAAGGGATCCCTTTGAAAATGGCCATGCCAGTTTTTCCTCGCCAAACTGTTGCTTATATTTGGAGCGTTGTTTCGCCTCTTTCCCGATGAGCTAGCATGACGTTAGTTCTGAAATGGATTCTTTAGGTTTTCGTAGTTTCATATGATACCAGTATCTTCACTCTAGCTTTAAAACTGAGCCCGCTACAACCTCTGAAAGACAGAATAGTGGCCGTCGGATTTTGAGGAGGTTAATATAACCATTTGGCAGTACCTCTGTGCGGCCTACTAGGTGGCGTTCTGAGGCCCACCATATGCCTTTTGTCACTAACGTCTGGGTCAGGAGACATCTAAATCAATGAATCAGACCTTCCAACTCTGCCGAAAACACCAACACCAACAGTGGAGACAGGTAAAGTGGATGGGATGCTGGTGCTCCAGATCACTTCTGTCTTGGTGGTTTGACAGTCAGCCCCATCCTGCTGTACGCTTTAGAGGGACAACCGAAGAAGAAGAAGAAGAAGAAGAAGAAGAAGAAGAAGAAGAAGAAGTGTGTCTTATTCCTTTTGTCACATCTCTAACCTTCTGGCTTTTTACCCTCGCACAGCTAAAGAAAACATCAAATCAGACCTTCCAACTCTGCAGAAAACAACAACACCAATAGTGAAGTCAGGTAAAATGTATGGGATGCTGGTACTCCAGATCACTTCTGTCTTGGTGGTTTGACAGTCAGCCCCATCCTGCTGTACGCTTTAGATGGACAACAGCTGCTGTTCATACCGCCCTAAATATGCATTACACTGCATTCTTCTTTAATAGCTTCAACTGTTGTCTCTTGGTTGCAGGTGTAATTGCTGCTGCGGTAGTGTGTCCGGCACTGTTACTGACACTTGTGCTCGTGCTCATACTGTGCAGACACAAACTCCCCAGGACACAAGGTGAGGGATGAAAACATGCCAAACCCCATACACGCACACATATTTTTTATATGTATTTGTAGTTTTATAAACATTCTTCTTGTCTTGAATTCTCCTTTCATTGGCAAAATGATTGTTGGTAGTTTACCAAAGTCACGTTAATATATTTCCTTACAAAACAGATCATGTGATGTTATTGCTGAATGAACATGAATGAAAAGCTTAACTTACACATGATTTTGACAGTGATGAGTAACTTTGAATGCCGAAAGATAAAAATATCTTTTTGTTTACATCTATTCTTTTTCTCAGTATGTTGTGCTGCAGGGGGATCATCAGAGCAGAGGACAAATGCTGAACATAACACAGAGGTGTGTGTGTGTGTGTGTTTATGAGTTTGCATATGCGTACAACAGCTGCATGTATCACACTGCTCCCTTTCTTCCTCTGCAGGGAAATCAAGGAGATCACCACTATGAGGAGATACAGATGCGGAACCAGCAGGCAAGCTCAGGAGACGCATTGCCGTCCGTTGATGCAACCGTCAACCTTCCCGTAGACGAGCTCCACTATGCCGGCATCAAGTTCCAGGAGAAGTCTTTCATTGTCTCGACAGATGGGAATGCACTCCCTGAGGCAAATAAAAACGTCTCCTCGGCCTGTGTCAACTCCTCTATCAGTAGCTCTCAGGGTGATACCCATCCTCCAGCAGCACAGCAGACTCTCTATTCTACAGTCACAATCGCAAAGCCTGGGAAAGCATGAGATAGACAGTTTTTCACCTGTTCATGTCAGATTTGCATTTAGAGGCAAACCTGCTGTGAGGGATTTGCATTTGTCCTATGTAGGCCTACGTACACCCAGAATATAGAAAAGTAATTTTGGCAACATTTTTGAGTGATGGACCCTATACCTTGGCACAATGTAGAGTTTACCACTTTGCTAATCAGCATCTATCATGGCCGTGTAGCTAATAATGTGACATATAAATGTGAATATTAATGTAAATGTGCTCTGAATGTGATGATTTAAATTAGTTTGAGAATGCTGCTGTCTCTGGATTGGGTCAGTCATTCTCAGTGAATTGTACATTTCACACAAACATTTTTCTTTTTAAATTAAATTCTATTATTTTAAAACCAATTTCTGTGTTTCCTGTACTGTTTTCTATTTTCCTGTGAACAAACATAATTGAGTGTCCTTATCTTATAATGACAGAAATATTCAGTTTCACTCATTTCACCACTTTCAGTTAGTCATTGATACAGGAGGATATTTGTATTAAATACAGTACATATAGCATATGAGAAAACATGCCATCTTTACCTTGTTTTGCTTTGCAGCACCCTCTTCTGGTTGAGCAGGTGATCAGCCGGTGATTGGTGTGACGACTCTCCACCAACAGCTCTCACAAATACGTTGAACATTCACTATATCCTCCACCTGATACAGAATAACAGTGTTCATCTCTTTATACTCCCACCTCATTGTTTTTTTATGGTGTCAAAGCAGTCTCATAAGTATTCACAAACAAATGTCAAGTTATCTAACTCAAAAAACACGATGCACAAAAAATGCAGAGTGATTTGTATTTGTAAATCTATATCTGTATCTGTACCTCTAATTTACAACTCTTATATCAACAGTTGTACAAATACTTTGTCATATTTTTACTAAAGCATCACCATCCTTTTCAATTAAAAACCCACAAACATCACAGGCAAACAACTGGTTTAAATGTGGGTGGGGCTTTGGGAGTCATCCCCCAAGAAAATGTTAAGGTTTTTACCTAAAACTATGCAATTTTATTTAATTTTGGACCATTATTATTACTATAGATAACGCCCAAAAAGCTTAAAACAAAACTTGCTATAATAATCATTTAATTATTTACACATATCACAGCCTTCGTCTGAACATTTAATTTTTCTGGAAATGTTTGCCATGTAAAATTTCAATTTTAAATAATGTTTCTTGAGGCTGTAGGGTCGTGCAATATGTGTCATGGTGTTGTTATTCTTATTTTAATCTCTTATTTATGCTGTTTTATATAGATCTTGTGCAATATGTGTAATGTGCAATATGTGTTGTTTGTGGTTTACATTGTTATGTGTTTCTCTGTTTACATGTGGATTGTTGCTTGTTTTTAATGTTTTTAATGTCTCTATTTATTGATGCTGCTGTGGAGGCAGCTGATGGTGTGGAGCACTGAGTCCAAGACAAATTTCCCCAAGGGACAATAAAGTGTATCGCATCGTATCGTATTGTATCGTATTGTATCGTATCGTATCGTATCGTATCGTATCGTATCGTATCGTAAAATCGTATCGTATCGTAAAATCGTATCCTGTAAATCAATAGAGCAGATTCAGAAAACTTTTAAATAATGTGTCATTAATTATATTTATTCTAGCGTATAGCCTAGACCCTGGGTTCCCAGCTCCAGACCCCCTACCTGCCCATTTTTAGCTCTCTCTGCTCTAACCCGCCTGAATCAGCTGATCCTCAGGCCTGATCCAACAGTAAGGGCTGCTGAGTTGCATCAGGCGCATCACCTGTGTTCAAAACATAACGTGATGAGTAGGCCTATTTGTGCCTTCAAATGGGATTGTGTTTACCGTGTTTAAGAGAACAGTCCATATGAACGCCCCTTCTTATGGTATTCACAACCTCGTAAGTGGCAAATTTGTGAAAGCTCCGAGTTAATGAGTTGTGATGTGTTTGATGACGTTTTCAGAGATGGCGGATATCGTTTTTCTTCGTAATTTTATAATGTGTCTGAGGAAAATGTTGATATTCCCAATGGCCTCGTCTTTTTCCTCTGTCAGTATGCCTTTGCATTTTCTGCATTATGTTACCCGCTTGCTAAATTGCTAAATTGTTAGCCGCTGTGGCTTCTAGACGCCAACAGTAACATTAATATTACCGTTGCTAAGCAGCGGTGTTCTCATGACTTTACCACTTGAACACCGCGCATATGTGTACACGACTGCCCATTTTGTAAACACGAGCTTACGAGTTTCATTTGAATGCACACTAAATTACTAGCTACTAGCTACCAATAAACTGATGACGATGACAGCGGTGCGTATAGAGTAGATGGGCTACCGTGAAAACACTTGCATGTTATGGATTCACAGTGTATAGAAAATTCACATTCATAACACAGGTAGCGACAGTCTTCTGGTACTTATTCGCTAACTATCTAACATTTATTTGGCACTACAGTTAGTGTGATGAACATTGTTTTATCAGTGCTGCATCATCGCGCATTAATAAACAACCAGGTCCGTCCCGGCATTCTAACAGAACGACTGCTAGATGATTTTCGGCTCATCCAGCCACATTTTTTTTAAGATTGTGTCTCATGAGGCCCCCCGGTGCTCGGGCTTACCGGGGCTTCATCCCCGGTAAGCCTGTGCTTTAAAGCGCCATTGTTCACAACCCTTATATTAATTTGCAAATTGTCAATTTAGCAGAGGGGTATTCAGTTGGTTGGAATCTACAACCTGACCACTAGATACCACTATCCTACACACTGCCTCTTTAAACTGGTATGCCTTTCTTTTAGGAGGCCAAAATAGGTTTTGCTGCCGGCCCCGTACACAACTATACATTGCTTTGCTCCCGTGCTGGTAGCCTACTCCTGCCTGCCTCTCCAAATTGAGGAGGTACTGTACTATAGGTAATACACTGACTATGGATAAGTTCTTCATACAGACCTACAACTATCTGATACATATCTGAAAATGTATGGGTGCTTATAACTATAATTATACAGTGCTATAAGCAGATTATAATGCATTTTAAGTATGTTTATAATGCATTAGACATGGGTGTCATGACATCTTTTAAAGGCCAGTATGAACAGAACAAATTATTACAGCCATGCAAAACCTGCTTCAATGTTCATATGGGTTCATATGTTTTAATTTTTGATGAAGCAAACTGAAATGAAAATTATTCAGTTGATTTTTTCAGATTACCTGTCTCATGCACTACTGTAAGGGTATAATGACCATTTTATAAAAATAATCAATAATAATATGGTCACAATGTGTTATTCTGTTCATTCATTGTATTATTTTATGACTTAAAATTAACTATAAGAGCTTGTAGCATTTCAATTAATGCCACCCTCTTTCTCCAATACACCCAGTAACCTTAAAGGGACTGTTTGTAACTTCTTACGAGTATAAATCAATCCAGGTCGGTGTCCCATGCGCGCTCGCATATGTGCGCTCGCCTGTGGCTACGCTGTTCAGACTCAGACTCCAACACAAACTACACGGAAGCACCAAAACCCCAAAGTTATATCTAGTGAAGCCCGTCTTGCAAAACAGTGTTGGCCGCGGTCGGAGGACGCGGGGGAGACCGTAGCTTTGGTCTCCAGGGCCGGAGTCTCTGCTGTACTCTGCTCCTCTGCCTGCCTGCTTGCCTTCACTAACACACCGCGCTCGTTCTCGCTCAGCTCCCTCCACCTCTACACGTGCATGCGCGCACACTACACACTGCAGAAGAGTTAGTTTAGCTCCCGCGGTCGGGAGGCTGAGGCAGGAAAAGCCAACACTAGGCTCAGCAGTGATTCATGGAGAGACCTCCGTCTGGTCAGCTAACATTACTGCCAAGCAGGTGAAATATAGAGTGAAATTATGGTTTTAGCTGACGTGTGTCGCCTCACTGTTTTGAGCGATGCTCGTTCATGTCTATGTAGAGCGAGCCCGACGCTGACTTTCATTGATTTAACAGTCACAGGTGTCGCTGTTAACAAGCATTTCTGATTCTTACAAACAGTCCCTTCAACCAAGCCTTACGCCCTGTTAAAAAAAGTCATATAACAGGACTAATTCATCCTCTAGCTTCACTCATACTAAAAAAGAATACATTTGTTTTCATACCCCCTCTGATGAGATATGAGGCAAATCTATTTTTGGTAATGCTTCATTTTACAGGTCTGCAAATGTTATGGTAATTAGGTGTTAATAAGCAAGTTACCTATTTGAAATTTCTTTGGAATTACCGCCAAATTACCCAAATATTTACCTCCAAATTTATCGAAAATTACTTTATTATAAACATTTATTTAATAAACATTTTTATTGAATAATTATATGCTAAAATAGCATATAATGGTTAAAATAGGGCCCTTAGGCTTGAGAAGCGGCTGTGCACTGCTCTTCATCGGAGATGGAAAACCAAAACTAATAGAAAACACTTTTGATCAGGCACAAATATCACCATGGTGTGACTTATTGTCTACACAAATGTAACCTGGTAGCTAATGTCATGATTCAGGAAGTTTTTAAAGAATTATTATCTATTTATCAGCAGACATGTAAATAAAGCATATCAATTAACTTTGTATTCTTTTCCTGGAAATGTATTAAATAAATTACCAGCTATTGGGAAATAGCGGAATATAATTTTAAATAATGATTATAATAAAGTAATTTTCAATCAATTTGAGGTAAATATTGGGGTGATCTGGCAGTAATTCCAAAGAAATTTCAAATTCTAATTTTCACCTAATTACCATGAAATTTGCGGACCTTTAAAATTAGGTGTTACCATAGTTTTTTATGATGGATTTTTCGACTGAAAAGTGTAAAACAGGACGATGTAGCTTCTGCTGAACAATGGCAACAACTGTTGCTACAAGAGACATTTACAGGATCATGGGTACCTTGATGGCTAGGACTACTGTATGTCCTAGATCACCACACCACACATAAAGATGGGAGGCTCACTTTAAAAGAACTTTTCGGAAATAGGATTATTTCAAGATATATCAATGTAAGTTTTGCTCTGATTCTTTCAGGTACACAATACGAGGATCATACAGGTTTTTATTTGTACCTGAAAGCAAGTTTTGAATATTCCATTGTGCTGTTATCCCTTCCTTCTGGAAATAATACATTAGTATCTCATCATCACCTAATAGGTAGGCCACTAGAACACCTGCAGTCTGGATATAAATAGCTGGTATTATAATTATATTTGATCCAAAGACAAGAGGGACATTGTGGACAGTGTTCTGTGAAGTATACCACCATATTTGGTTTTACGTCTAATCAAATGAAGAGATCATGACATGCAGCAGGTGAAGAATTACTCTGAATATTAGTCAGCACTCTCACGCTCAATCTCTCTCTCTCTCTCTCTGTTTCACTCTCTGTATAAAAAAGTACAACCTAATTTTAAAATGCAAATGTTATATGCTAGAAAGGAGAAGCAGATTTTGTGCAGAGAGAGAGAAGGTGTGACAGTTGTCCTGACAGTAGTACAATGACAAAGGACAGTAGAGAAGTTTAGCTTAATATTTGATAAAGTGGGATTTACGATACGATAACGATAATACTTTATTGTCAGACAGGTCTGAAATTTGTTTTGCATCACAGCAGACTATAGTCAGCTGGAAAAAGCTAGACTGAGACAATGAGGATATCACTGAAAGTCATCATTTACTTGATGACAGGTAATTATGCTCTCCAGTTTGTTTTATTAGTGTGCAACATATTTTTGGCAAAAACCTGTTGACTATGTTATGATGTAATCGTTTTTTTTAATGTAATTTTTATAACAGCTAGTGTGAGGCTACTGTCTGTGACGGGACAAACAGGCGGTAAGTACAATGAAGATGTAAAGCATCATGCAAAATACTTTTGTAGAGACGTGCAAGCTTGTTGGATGTCAAAATAAAATGACGGCTAGAAAAAACTCATCTAGCAGCTCATAGACCAGTCAGGGAAAGTACATTGAGGTATTTTTATTTTCTGCTACTTTATACTTCTTCTAGACTAAAATGCAGAGGAAAATGCAACTTTTATTCCACAACATTTATCTGACAGCTATATATATTAGTTACTTTGCAGTTAATTAATGTACATAAAAAACACATGATCAGCTTATAAAATATGTTGCATAGTTAAATATTGAACTATCCAGCTGTATGGTTAGTTAGCTTTATCATAATGAATTATAAAAAGTTAATAATGTATTATTTCTTAGTTATTATTTAATGATCTTTTTCTCAATCGGCGTCTTGAGTGACGGGGTGATATACTGTATATACACACTATTTTCTTCAAAATTTACAACAGTTTTGTTTATTTCACGTAAGAGATTTCTGTGTTTGTGGTTAGAAAAATAATCCAATAATTGAACATATTAATCATTTACGTTTTCAGACGGGGACAATACAATAGTGGAAAAAAAGTGTAACTCTCCAGCGATCATTGACAGCAATGAGTGCAATGGGAACGATCTTTTCAGTTGTGTCATGCTGATACAAGAAAAAGACAAGGGGGCACATGTGATTGAATGCAAGTTTTATATAAGCGATGAGTACATCAATAATTTGGACCCAGACGACTCTGGCTGCTCTTGCGAGTCAGCGCAACCCGGAACCCACCACTCTGTAGGTGAGTACATTGAGCACTTTTGTCTTATACTTTAACACAAGTATAACTTATACACTCTGTACCTATGAACCAAATGCAGTACAATTATTCTATCAGAACAAGTTTGTGCTGCTGTTGATGAATATATGTAGAGCAACTCATCAGGTTATTAATATTCACTTAGTAAAATGGTCTGTAAACAACATCCTCAATATCATCATCCTCAATATCATCATCCTCAATATCATCATCCTCAATATCATCGCCGTCAACATCATCAATAGCATCAATGTCATTAGGTGCAGAGGTGTTCATGAATGAGCTGGGTCTTTAGCTTTTTTTTTTTAAAGGTGGCTAAAGACCCAGCTCTTTCAAGAACACCTCTGCAAAACTTTAAAACATGTTAATACATCAGTAATACAACTAAAATAATGTCATTTAGTTATATAACGTTGACAGGGGCCATTCTGCTTCACAGTAACTAAGTACTTTTACTTAGTTTTAGTTTTAATTTTAGTAAATATTGCTTCCAATACTTTGAATGGGTTTGAATGCAGGACTTCATCCACCACTAACTATTTATGAATGAACATAATGAGTACTATAATGACATCCGAGACATATATGTCTGTAAAGGGGAGACTCGTGGGTAGAGCCCATTTTCATTCATGTAGCTTAAAGTCAGAAGTCAAGGGATCCCTTTGAAAATGGCCATGCCAGTTTTTCCTCGCCAAAATATTGCGTATATTTGGAGCGTTGTTTCGCCTCTTTCCCGATGAGCTAGCATGACTTTAGTTCTGAAATGGATTCTTTAGGTTTTTTTAGTTTCATATGATACCAGTATCTTCACTCTAGCTTTAAAACTGAGCCTGCTACAACCTCTGAAAGACAGAATAGTGGCCGTTGGATTTTGAGGAGGTTAATATAACCATTTGGCAGTACCTCTGCGGCCTACTAGGTGGCATTCTGAGGCCCACCATATGCCTTTTGTCACTAACGTCTGGGTCAGGAGACATCTAAATAAATGAATCAGACCTTCAAACTCTGCCAAAAACACCAACACCAAACAGTGAAGACAGGTAAAGTGGATGGGATGCTGGTGCTCCAGATCACTTCTGTCTTGGTGGTTTTGACAGTCAGCCCCATCCTGCTGTACGCTTTAGATGGACAACCGAAGAAGAAGTCCAAAAACTGATGATGTTTTCGATCAATTTGAGGTAAATATTGGGGTGATTTGGCAGTAATTCCAAAGATATTTCAAATAGGTTATTTGCTTATTATCACCTAATTACCATGAAATTTGCGGACCTGTAAAATGAAGTGTGGGCGCTACCCACATAATAAGCTGTGCTGCTCATCCCACAAATGAATGATCTTACAAGTTGGACATCATTGTGAAGGTAAATGAACAGGCTTTCTAACGATGTAAAATACAATGCCAATTAGCATTGTAACAACAGAGAATTAATCGACCAAACACAAGTTTCCGAACTTTTTTTCCCAGTTTATTAGCCACCAAAAGCTAATAGTCATACCAGACAAAGTGAAGCTGTAACAGCAGAACCCTTGAGTGTATTAAACTGAGCAAAGGTATGTTTTATTGCTTATTTCACTTTCCATTTGTATGAGGAAGAATGTGTTGCATTGCTTTCAAAATTCACAGTCTCGCTTTAAACTTCAGAATGTGTTTTCCCATTGATGGTTGTTTTAACCATCTAAGTAAGGTAGGTAGGTAACAAACTCACAATGCAAATATATTGGCCATGCAAGTCAAACAACTCAGTTGACACATGACATCATGATAATCATGACGGACTTCATCTGGAGGCCTCCCCAGGGGAGAGCTGTGAGACAAAGATAGGCCTTCTCTGTGAGGTGACATGACATCAGTCGTGTCCTATCTGAACACATATGTTACAGACATTTTCAGATTAAGTGTGACATATGAGGAAATCTGCTTAGAAATCACAGAAAAAAAACCGCTCCTTATTAGTCCAGAACTTTCCTGAGAATCTGCACATTTTTAAGTTTTCTTCAGTATCAAAGTAATCCAGTGTTATTTGTCTGTATTTTTAGCAAAAACCTGTTGACTATGTTATGATGAAATCGTTTTTTTCTTTCAATTTTTATAACAGCTAGTGTGAGGCTACTGTCTGGAGGAGAAATTGTCAACATATACTGTAAGTACAATGAAGATGTAAAGCATCCTGCAAAATACTTTTGTAGAGACGTGCGAGCTTGTTGTTTTCAAAAGAAAATGACTGCTAGAAAAAACTCATCTAGCAGCTCATAGACCAGTCAGGGAAAGTACATTGTGGTATTTTTATTTTCTGCTACTTTATACTTCTTCTAGACTAAAATGCAGAGGAAAATGCACCTTTTATTCCACAACATTTATCTGACAGCTATATATATTAATTACTTAGCAGTTAATTAATGTACATAAAAAACATATTCAAGATTCAAGATTCAAGATTCAAGAGTTTTATTTGCCATTTGCACCTATAAGTACATTTGAATTCTGAGCAGTCTACACCGAGGAGTCAGCTTTAAGAAAAGAAAAAAGGTAGAAAAGGCACAAGGTAATTACAGAACAAAATGAGTAGCACATTCAACTCAACACAATAAATAAATTATTAAAATATAAAACTCCCTCAGTGTAGTCAATAAATAAACTAAACTACCCTATGCATAGGAACGATACCCCCACAATACAAATATACAGTATATGCTTCATGTCCATGTTAAAAGAACTTGTAGCTCTCAAAAATATTTAAAAAAATAAATAATTAATATATTTCAGACAATTACACAGTGGAAGGCAGCATGTTGCACAGCATTACAGTCCATTCAGTTCAGGTGTACTCTGTGTCAATAATGGTATGGAGGTGAGGCGAGGTGTGGGGTATTTGTGTCCCTCTTTAACGTCCTTTGCCACCAGTCTTATTGTAGCTGGGAAGAAACTGTTGTGAAAGCGTGCTCTGAGAGTGGAGATGCTCTCTGGCCTGTGGTGCCTCAGGTTGTGTCCTGATTCCCTCCACCTGAACAGAGAGTGAGCTGGGTGGTGTCTGTTCCTCAGGATGCTCTGTGCCCTCCTCCTGCAGCGCTGGGTGTATATCGTGTCCATGGAGGGGAGGTTAGAGCACATGATTCCTTCTCCAGTTTTTATGACTCGCTGCAGCGATTTCCTCTCAGCCTGGGTAGCATTCCCAAACCACACCGTGATGCCGCTGGTGAGGATGCTTTTCACCAGTCCTCGGTAGGCCAGGGTGAGGGGCTGACGTCTGAGTCCAGCCTTCTTCAGCAGCCTGATGAAGTGCAGCCGCCGCAGAGCTTTCTTCACTGTTTCAGTAGTGTTTTTGGCCCAGCTCAGGTTGTCAGTCAGGTGAAGGCCGAGGAACTTCAAACTGTCAGCCCGCTCCACCTCTGAGTCCTGGATGATGAGAGGCTGCAGATGGGGGGCTCTCCTCCTGAAGTCCACGATGAGTTCTTTTGTTTTTTCTATGTTGAGAACAAGGTTGTTTTCCTCTCCATAGCTGATGATTTTTTTGACCTGTTCCATGTATGCAGACTCGTCCCCACCTTGGATGAGGCCGAGGATGGTTGTGTCATCTGCATACTTAATAATGATGTTGTTCTTCTCAGTAGAAACATTGTCATGGATGACTGTGAGCTCAGCAGAGATCTTATCTCCCATCCTCACCACCTGTGGTCTGTCAATCAGAAAGTCCAAAATCCAGTTGCAGGTGGCTGTTGGGACCCCGAGGTTAGCTAACTTCACAGTCAGCTTCATTGGCCGGATTGTATTAAAGGTGGAGCTGTAATCCAAAAAAAGTATGCGTGCATATGTCCTGTTACTGTCCAAGTGTTGGAGTGTGGAGTGAAGTGCCAGTGCCACTGCGTCATCCACTGACCTGTTTGAGCGGTAAGCAAACTGTAGGGGGTCCAGTGAGTCAGGAATCACTATGTTAATTGATTGAAGAACCAGGTTCTCCAGGCACTTCATGGCCACTGAGGTGAGTGCCACTGGCCTGAAGTCGTTCAGTGTATGTGTATCTGCTTTCTTCGGGACCGGTATGTTGACAGATGACTTGAAACACCTAGGAACTGTTTCCTGTGTGAGAGAGGTGTTGAAGATGTCTGTGTACACCCCTGACAACTGTTCAGCACAGGCCCTCAAGACTCTCGGTGACACTCCATCAGGTTCAGCTGCCTTGCGTGGATTCACCTGCTTCAGATCCCTCAGAACCTGTGTGTGTGTCACCTGTAATGCAGTCTCATCAGGGTTATGGGGGCTTTTGGGGGGGTGTCTCCATTCAGTCTGTCAAATCTAGCGTAGAAGCTGTTGAGGTTGCCTGGAAGGGCGGTGTCCCGAGCTTCTGTCCTCGTCGTGCTTCTCCTGTAGTTAGTGACGGATTGGATTCCCTGCCACATACTATGTGTGTTGTTATCCAGGTAACAGCTCTCAAGTTTCTGGGAGTACGCCCTCTTTGCAGCTTTTATGGACTTTTGTAGCTCATATCGGGCAATTTTATACTCCACAGTGTCCCCTGACTTAAAAGCTGCACACCGTTTCCTGATCTTCAGAGGAACATCTGCATTAACCCAGGGCTTTTGATTGGGAAAGACACGAATAGTCAGGGAGGGAACACACATGGAAGTGCACCACTCAACATAGCTGCTAACAGTCTCTGTGTACTCATGGATGTTGTCTGTCGCCTCTTTAAAGATGTTCATGTCTGTGGCCTCCAAGCAGCCCTGTAGCTCTGCCAGCGCACTGTCACTCCACCTTCTGACAGTCCTCACTGTGACAGGGTTAGCTCTTAGCTTTGTGATGTAAATGGGTTGTAGCAGGATAGCCAGGTGGTCAGATTTACCAAAATGAGGCTTGGGGACAGCAATGTAGGCCTTCTTTATGTTGCTGTAGAAACGGTCCAGTGTTTTGTCACCTCTGGTGGAGAAGTTCACAAACTGATGGAGTTTGGGCAGAGTTTTCTTCAGTTCACAGTGATTGAGATCCCCAACAAGAACAAGAGCAGCATTTGGATATGTATTCTCATGTCCACTAATCATGTCATGGAGCTCCCTGAGTGCATTGCTCTCGTTGGCTGAGGGGTGATATACTGTATATACACACTATTTTCTTCAAAATTTACAACAGTTTTGGTTATTTTACGTAAGAGATTTCTGTGTTTGTGGTTAGAAAAATAATCCAATAATTTAACATATTAATCATTTACGTTTTCAGACGGGGACAATACACCAGTGAAAATAAATCGCCATATTGGAGAAACTGTCCAAATGAGGTTTAACTATCAAGACAGCCATGAGAGCAATGAGAAATTCCTGTGCTGGAAGAAGCGTTTCAGCTGTGGCAAGCCGAAACATGAGAGTGAAGACTTTTGTATAAAGGATGACAGAATAGAGAAGTACGTCGATATGTACATCAAAAATCTGGTCAAAGATGACTCTGGATCCTACTGGTGTGGCTTTAACAAGTTGGGGTATGTATACCCCAAAATCCTCCTCTCTGTAGGTGAGTACATTGAGCACTTTTGTCTTATACTTTAACACAAGTATAACTTATACACTCTGTACCTATGAACCAAATGCAGTACAATTATTCTATCAGAACAAGTTTGTGCTGCTGTTGATGAATATATGTAGAGCAACTCATCAGGTTATTAATATTCACTTAGTAAAAAGGTCTGTAAACAACATCCTCAATATCATCATCCTCAATATCATCATCCTCAATATCATCGCCGTCAACATCATCAATAGCATCAATGTCATTAGGTGCAGAGGTGTTCATGAATGAGCTGGGTCTTTAGCTTTTTTTTTTTAAAGGTGGCTAAAGACCCAGCTCTTTCAAGAACACCTCTGCAAAACTTTAAAACATGTTAATACATCAGTAATACAACTAAAATAATGTCATTTAGTTATATAACGTTGGCAGGGGCCATTCTGCTTCACAGTAACTAAGTACTTTTACTTTTGATCATTTTAGTAAATTTTGCTTCCAATACTTTGAATGGGTTTGAATGCAGGACTTCATCCACCACTAACTATTTATGAATGAACATAATGAGTACTATAATGACAGTGATGGAGTACAGAACCTGGACCGGGAACAAAGAGAAGGTGAAAACAGAGATGGGAGATGGATTGATGACAAGCTTCCTGCATTAAAAACTATGTGTGTGTGTATGTGTGTGTGTGTGTGTGCGTCTTATGCCAGGGGCTCTCAACCTTTCGTATCTTAAGGCCAACTTTCCATTGATAAAAAAATTCAGAGGTCCACCTTCCCAAATAAATGTCAAACTGGGCTATAAATGTGTGTTATGCCACTGTCAGATGTAATAACCCACATAAATATTCTGCTTATCCTCCCCCATCACTGCCTGCCACTTTTCACTTTTTCGTTTAAAAAACTGCTCCATATTGTGTCACTGCATCCGAGACATATATGTCTGTAAAGAAGAAGAAGAAGAAGAAGAAGAAGAAGTGTGTGTGTCTTATGTCTTTTGTCACATCTCTAACCCTTCTGGCTTTTTACCCTCGCACAGCTGAAGAAAACATCAAATCAGACCTTCCAACTCTGCAGAAAACAACAACACCAATAGTGAAGTCAGGTAAAATGTATGGGATGCTGGTGCTCCAGATCACTTCTGTCTTGGTGGTTTTGACAGTCAGCCCCATCCTGTTGTACGCTTTAGATGGACAACCGAAGAAGAAGAAGAAGAAGTGTGTGTGTGTCTTATGCCTTTTGTCACATCTCTAACCTTCTGGCTTTTTACCCTCGCACAGCTGAAAAACTCACCAAAACCACCGAAACAAACCCTACACGTCAGCAGAACACAGCATCATCTGCAACCTCTAAAAAACGTTCTGGTGACCCCATGAAGCCAGGTGACCACTTGCTACTGATAAACAAACAGCTGCTGTTCATACCGCCCTAAATATGCATAACACTGCATTCTTCTTTAATAGCTTCAACTGTTGTCTCTTGGTTGCAGGTGAAATTGCTGCTGCGGTAGTGTGTCCGGCATTGTTACTGACACTTGTGCTCGTGCTCATACTGTGCAGACACAAACTCCCCAGGACACAAGGTGAGGGATGAAAACATGCCAAACCCCATACACGCACACATACTTTTTATATGTATTTGTAGTTTTATAAACATTCTTCTTGTCTTGAATTCTCCTTTCATTGGCAAAATGATTGTTGGTAGTTTACCAAAGTCACGTTAATATATTTCCTTACAAAACAGATCATGTGATGTTATTGCTGAATGAACATGAATGAAAAGCTTAACTTACACATGATTTTGACAGTGATGAGTAACTTTGAATGCCGAAAGATAAAAATATCTTGTTGTTTACATCTATTCTTTTTCTCAGTATGTTGTGCTGCAGGGGGATCATCAGAGCAGAGGACAAATGCTGAACATAACACAGAGGTGTGTGTGTGTGTTTATGAGTTTGCATATGCGTACAACAGCTGCATGTATCACACTGCTCCCTTTCTTCCTCTGCAGGGAAATCAAGGAGATCACCACTATGAGGAGATACAGATGCAGAACCAGCAGGCAAGCTCAGGAGACGCATTGCCGTCCGTTTATGCAACCGTCAACCTTCCCGTAGACCAGCTCCAATATGCCGGCATCAAGTTCCAGGAGAAGTCTTTCATTGTCTCGACAGATGGGAATGCACTCCCTGAGGCAAATAAAAACGTCTCCTCGGCCTGTGTCAACTCCTCTATCAGTAGCTCTCAGGGTGATACCCATCCTCCAGCAGCACAGCAGACTCTCTATTCTACAGTCACAATCGCAAAGCCTGGGAAAGCATGAGATAGACAGTTTTTCACCTGTTCATGTCAGATTTGCATTTAGAGGCAAACCTGCTGTGAGGGATTTGCATTTGTCCTATGTAGGCCTACGTACACCCAGAATATAGAAAAGTAATTTTGGCAACATTTTTGAGTGATGGACCCTATACCTTGGCACAATGTAGAGTTGACTACTTTGCTAATCAGCATCTATCATGGCTGTGTAGCTAATAATGTGACATATAAATGTGAATATTAATGTAAATGTGCTCTGAATGTGATGATTTAAATTAGTTTGAGAATGCTGCTGTCTCTGGATTGGGTCAGTCATTCTCAGTGAATTGTATATTTCACACAAACATTTTTCTTTTTAAATTAAATTCTATTATTTTAAAACCAATTTCTGTTTCCTGTACTGTTTTCTATTTTCCTGTGAACAAACATAATTGAGTGTCCTTATCTTATAATGACAGAAATATTAATTTTCACTCATTTCACCACTTTCAGTTAGTCATTGATACAGGAGGATATTTGTATTAAATACAGTACATATAGTATATGAGAAAACATGCCATCTTTACCTTGTTTTGCTTTGCAGCACCCTCTTCTGGTTGAGCAGGTGATCAGCCGGTGATTGGTGTGACGACTCTCCACCAACAGCTCTCACAAATACGTTGAACATTCACTATATCCTCCACCTGATACAAAATAACAGTGTTCATCTCTTTATACTCCCACCTCATTGTTTTTTTATGGTGTCAAAACAGTCTCATAAGTATTCAAACAAATGTCAAGTTATCTAACTCAAAAAACACGATGCACAAAAAATGCAGAGTGATTTGTATTTGTAAATCTATATCTGTATCTGTACCTCTAATTTGTACAAATACTTTGTCATATTTTTACTAAAGCATCACCATTCTTTTCAATTAAAAACCCACAAACATCACAGGCAAACAACTGGTTTAAATGTGGGTGGGGCTTTGGGAGTCGTCCCCCAAGAAAATGTTAAGGTTTTTACCTAAAACTATGCAATTTTACTTCATTTTGGACCATTATTATTACTATAGATAACGCCCAAAAAGCTTAAAACAAAACTTGCTATAATAATCATTTAATTATTTACACATATAACAGCCTTCGTCTGAACATTTAATTCTTCTGGAAATGTTTGCCATGTAAAATTTTTAATTTTAAATAATGTTTCTTGAGGCTGTAGGGTCGTGCAATATGTGTCATGGTGTTGTTATTCTTATTTTAATCACTTATTTATGCTGTTTTATATAGCTCTTGTGCAATATGGGTAATGTGCAATATGTGTTGTTTGTGGTTTACATTGTTATGTGTTTCTCTGTTTACATGTGGATTGTTGCTTGTTTTTAATGTTTTTAATGTTTTTAATGTCTCTATTTATTGATGCTGCTGTGGAGGCAGCTGATGGTGTGGAGCACTGAGTCCAAGACAAATTTCCCCAAGGGACAATAAAGTGTACTGTATCGTATCGTATTGTATCGTATCGTATCGTATCGTATCGTATCATACCGTATCGTATCGTATCGTATCGTATCGTATCGTAAAATCGTATCCTGTAAATCAATAGAGCAGATTCAGAAAACTTTTAAATAATGTGTCATTAATTATATTTATTCTAGCGTATAGCCTAGACCCTGGGTTCCCAGCTCCAGACCCCCTACCTGCCCATTTTTAGCTCTCTCTGCTCTAACCCGCCTGAATCAGCTGATCCTCAGGCCTGATCCAACAGTAAGGGCTGCTGAGTTGCATCAGGCGCATCACCTGTGTTCAAAACATAACGTGATGAGTAGGCCTATTTGTGCCTTCAAATGGGATTGTGTTTACTGTGTTTAAGAGAACAGTCCATATGAACGCTCCGAGTTAATGAGTTGTGACGTGTTTGTTGACATTGTCAGAAATGGCGGATATCGTTTTTCTTCATGATTTTATAATATGTCTGAGGAAAATGTTGATATTCCCAACGGCCTCATCTTTTGCCTCTGTCAGTATGGCTTTGCATTTTCTGCATTATGTTACCCGCTTGCTAAATTGTTAGCCTCTGTGGCTTCCAGAGGCCGACAGCAACGTTAATATTAGCGTTGCATAGCAGCGCTGTTCTCACGACTTACCCACTTGAACACCACGCATATGTGTACACAACTTCCCGTGTTGTAAACACAAGCTCACAAGTTTCATTTGAAGGCACCATAAGTTACTAGCTACTAGCTACCAATAAACTGATGACGATGACAGCGGTGCGTATAGAGTAGATGGGCTACCGTGAAAACACTTGCATGTTATGGATTCACAGTGTATAGAAAATTCACATTCATAACACAGGTAGCGACAGTCTTCTGGTACTTATTCGCTAACTACCTAACGTTTATTTTGCACTACAGTTAGTGTGATGAACATTGTTTTATCAGTGCTGCATCATCGCGCATTAATAAACAACCAGGTCCGTCCCGGCATTCTAACAGAACGACTGCTAGATGATTTTCGGCTCATCCAGCCACATTTTTTGTGCGCTTTAAAGCGCCATTGTTCACAACCCTTATATTCATTTGCAAATCGTCAATTTAGCAGAGGGGTATTCAGTTGGTTGCAATCTACAACCTGACCACTAGATACCACTATCCTACACACTGCCTCTTTAAACTGGTATGCGTTTCTTTTAGGAGGCCAAAATAGGTTTTGCTGCCGGCCCCGTACACAACAGTACATTGCTTTGCTCCCGCGCTGGTAGCCTACTCCTGCCTGCCTCTCCAAATTGAGGAGGTACTGTACTATAGGTAATACACTGATTATGGATAAGTTCTTCATACAGACCTACAACTATCTGATACATATCTGAAAATGTATGGGTGCTTATAAATATAATTATACAGTGCTATAAGCAGATTATAATGCATTTTAAGTATGTTTATAATGCATTAAACATGGATGACATGACATCTTTTAAAGGCCAGTATGAACAGAACAAATTATTACAGCCATGCAAAACCTGCTTCAATGTTCATATGGGTTCATATGTTTTAATTTTTGATGAAGCAAACTGAAATGAAAATTATTCAGTTGATTTTTTCAGATTACCTGTCTCATGCACTACTGTAAGGGTATAATGACCGTTTTATAAAAATAACTTTTTAAAATCTTATTTGTTCCAATTCTACCCACTGCAGCTTTAAAAAAAAAAAGACATTGGATTATTCAACGTCAGTTTGATTGACGTTTTCTTGTGTGCACAATCATTTTTTTTTGCAAATGAACCCTTCAAGTGTTTTGTAATTGTATGAGTTTTGAGTATTGTTACTATTATTATCATTATCATTGTTATTATTACAATTTGTATTATCATTCTTATTATTACCATTCTTATTATTCCCATTCTTATTTTTATTATCATTATTATTTTTGTAATTATCATTATTATTATTGTTATTATTATCATTATTATCTTTATTTTATTATTATTATTATTATTATTATTCCCTTTAATATTATCATTCATATTATTCTTATTGTTATTCTTATTCTTATTGTAATTATCATTGTTATTATTACAATTATTATTATTATTGTTATTATTGTCATTATTATCATTATCATTTTTTTATTATTCTCATTATTACTATTATTATTATTACCATTATTATTATCATTCTTATTATTATTATCGTTATTATTATTATTGTAATTATCATTATTATTATTGTTATTATTCTCATTATTCTCATTCTCATTGTTATTATTAAAATTATTATTATCATTACCATTATTATTATCATTTTTATTATTCTTATTATCGTTATTCTTATTATTGTAATTATCTTTGTTATTATTACAATTATTATTATTATTGGTATTATTGTCATTATTATATTATCGTTTTTATTATTATTACTATTATTATTATTACCATTATTATTATTATCGTTATTATTATTATTATTATTGTAATTATCATTATTATTATTGTTATTATTCTCATTATTATCATTATCATTGTTATTATTACAATTATTATTATCATTACCATTATTATTATCATTCTTATTATTATTATTGTAATTATCATTGTTATTATTACAATTATTATTATAGGTATTATTGTCATTATTATCATTATCGTTGTTGTTATTATTATTATTATTGTTATTATTATTATTATTATTATCATTCTTATTATTATTATCATCATTCTTATTATTATCGTTATTATTATTATCGTAATCATCATTATAATTATTGTTATTATTGTCATTATTATCATTATCGTTATTATTATCATTATTATTATTATTACTATTATTTCTATAAACAGATTTTTCCATTCCTCCTATTTCAAAGTACAAGTCCAAAAATCTGATGACGTATGTTGACAGACGTCCCAGCTGACCAATGAGAGAGGGGAAAGTGACGCTGGAGGCGGAGCCACGATCTCCGGCGGAGGCTGGGTGTCGCCTGACCGGATGATGACAGAAGTTTTTCGGGTTTAATGTGGCTACTTTTATCATGCAAACACCCAGCCAGTGACCTCGCCAGTGCGGTCTGGACTCCTGACTCTTAGACTGCCGTGTGTTTTAATGAAATAAACTCACAGAGAGCGTGGCATAACTGCGGCAGTGCCATCTGGGAACTTTCTGGTTTGCAGGAAGAGAGCGACCCTCTCTGGCTCTCATTTGACCGGAGGAGCAGAGCCGGATAAGAGCCCGCTGGGCTGACCGAGGTGCCGCTATGGGTAACCGGGGCATGGAAGACCTGATCCCGCTCATCAACAAGCTCCAGGACGCCTTCAGCTCCATCGGACAGACCTGCAACCTGGACCTGCCGCAGATAGCGGTGGTCGGCGGCCAGAGCGCAGGGAAGAGCTCCGTGTTGGAGAATTTCGTCGGGAGGTTTGTACTCATTTATATGTAGTTTTGGATTTAATCTGACATTGTTGAATGTGATTTTACTTTTATGACTGTAGTCTGTGAGTGTTGCTTGTTTTTAAGACAAACTACGCCGAGCTGTTGCGTAAAAGTCGCCAACTAAGCACCATGGTTACGCGCTCTGAGTCGGTGCCTCCCCGTTCCAAACGGTTTCTTTTTCTTTTTTTTCCAAACGGTTTCTTTCCATTCTGGAGCTATTCACGACCGTTAATCACGCATTTTACGCACGCACAAGAAAAAAACAAACAGCTGTTGATGTATGGAGGTTTGTATTGGACTTTATTAGTTGTAATCCACAGAAGACATTCCACAAATAACATGATCTGCAAATATTTCACCATCCACAAACATGTATTTTTGTATTTGTGTTGTGTAAAGTCACATCCACAAAAATACAGGGGTTTTTGCAAATACACATAACTTACTCTGTAAATAGGTATTTTAAGGTTTGCATGTGAAGTGATATCTGCACATTTGTGCATCTATTTCGCAAATGTCATGTGGCCCACAAATCCACAGGAAGCGATCTGCAAATGCGAAATAGATGCACAAATGTGTAGATATCACTTTACATGTAAACCTTAAAATATGTATTTGCAGAGTAAGTTATGCGTATTTTGCAAATCGCCCTGTATTTTTGTGGATGTGACTTTACACAACACAAATACAAAAATACACGTTTGTGGATAGTGAAATATTTGCAGTCTCAAGGGAAAAACAACCTTTGTAAATGTTTGACAGAATGGGCCTATAATATGAAGCAGCAGCTGCACAGATCAGTGCTAATATATAAAGACACAATTTATAGATTTGGGGATGTGGAGCTCTGGACTAAAATCACTTTTATACAGCTTTTAAAACAATTTCGTCCCTCAATCAATATGGACGTTTTTATTGGACTTTATTAGTTGTAACCCACAGAAGACATTCCACAAATTTGTACCATGATCTGCAAATATTTCAATATTAATACTGTTCTCATATTAGCACTGATCTGTGCAGCTGCTGCTTCATATTATAGGCCCATTCTGTCAAACATTTACAAAGGTTGTTTTTTCCTTGAGACTGCCTAGCCTTGGGTTGTAAATTCATCTTTATAGACCTCACATTACATAGGTCAGGTCAATGTTTTACTTTCAAGGGTGAGGTACAAAAAGACTGTTGGCAGGTTTGATGAGGTTATTGTGAGAGAGGTGAAGTATTGAAGGAGGCAGTACAAATACACTGACAAGTACAAATTAAAAATGCCCAGAGTCTGCGCTCCCAGCATGCCTGCACTGCTGAATTTCCTTGTGAGGTTGATGAATGAGTATAAAGGAATTTGAATGAGCAGTTGTGTGGACCCGCTTTGATGACAAATAGCAGCAAACCAACTGTTGCATTAATGCCATATGTTAGGATCACTCTGCTCAGTTTATGTAAAATAATCACTTAGCCAGTTTAACAAGCCTTGGGAGAAAATCTATTCATGAGGAAAAAGGGAAGAGGAAGAAGACATGGCTGCATTGCTGCCGTACAGGCCTGATCTACTGAAAATATCCGTAGTAGCTTTGCGTTTTTATCTCCAAGTGAAGGTGCCCAGAAAAGGGAACACTTGACTCTTCTATATGTCAGAATGATTTCACTTGTTGTCCAAGAGATAGGGAATGTGGATTAGCCAGCCACGTCTCCGTTTTTTCCTGTTGCCTTTTGTCTCTGAGTCCCAAGCAGTGGCTGGGGGAGACAGTAGGGGCATTGATGCGTTTGTGCTGGGGTCATCAGTGATGTCACCAGCTGCACTGTCATGTGTATATGACACACTGGGTACCAGATACCCACAGAAGGCGGCCACGCCGCTGTTTTCGTGTTTGTTAATCAGCCCTCGTGAGATAAGTTAATTTATTCAATTTTTAGTTAGCTGGAGTAGGTTTTAGTCAGTCGGTGCTGCAACTAAATCTATTTATTATTTTCTACTTGAATGTAGTGGTTCCCAACCTGGGGAAGGGGACCCCTCCAATGGGTCAAATGATTAATCTGAGGGGTCACAAGATGATGCATGAGATAGAAGATAAGAAAAAACATTTTTTTTTTTTATAAAAATCTATAATTATTTTGTTTTGTTTGTGAAATATTGGATGGTTTTACCTCTTCAAGCCTCTAACATTTATTCAAGCATAACAATCTGAGTGTTTTTGAGGGGAATAATCACTCTTTTGTGCTCATACAGTATGTAAGCTGTGAGAAGGGGTGGCAAGTAGTCACTGCTTCATTTCAAAGGGCCAAAAGTCAGAAAGGTTGGGGATAGAGTTGCAACTAATGACTATTTTAATTATTGATCTGTTGATTTTTTTTTTTTATTAATTCAAATGTGTTCACCTTCAAATGTCTTGTTTTGTCCAACCAATAGTCCAAAATGAAAAGATTTTCAATGTGCGATGGAAAATAAAAACAGGGAACAGCACCAAATTGTCACAGTCAAGAAACTGAAAACAGAAAATATTTAGCATTTTTGCTGGCTTTCAATGACTAAAACAATTAATCAATACTCCAAATATTTACAGATGAATTTCGATACTAATCGATTAGTTGGGGACCTTTGATTTAGACTATAAAGTGTGAAAAAATAACAAAAAGAGCCCAAATCCTCACATTTGAGGAGCTGTACCCAGCAAATGTTTGGTTGGGATGTTTACTGGATAAATGACACAATGATTTAATGGATTAACTGTCTTGTTGGTAATGGTGTTATTCATGTTGCGCTTTCATAAGTGACAGGAAGAGATGAGGAAAGAGGATGGGAATCACTGTTGTGTAACATCCGGACTGCTCTGTCAGCAGTGGACAACAGGCACAGGGTGTGAGTGTGTGTGTGGGTGTGTGTGTGTATGGCCTGCTTACCTTACGCTGAACGCTGAAACTCAGGCTTTGCTGCTGACCTGGCAAACACAGAGACAGAAGGACAGACAGACACAGACATATTACCATCATCGCCTGGAGAGACGTGTAGTCAGTGACCTGGAAATGATCACAATTCTATTGAACAGGGGTTTCCATTCTGATGAACGTGTATGTGATGAGAAGGGGAAACTGGGAGACGTGTTTTTTTTTCTCTTTGCACTATTTATAATGAATAGGGTTGTAAGTCAATCTCTGCCTTGCATCAATAATGCACACATGTACATGCTTAGACACTGGGGATCAATTTTAGAGCTTGTGCTCTTATTTTGGTAGAAGCCAACACATATTCACAGACTTTTTTCCCCAGATTGTATTCATTTACTGAGTAAAAGCATAATGTTGCTGAATACTTAATCAGGGAGTAATGTACTCGATTTCTCTTAATCCTATTTTAACTCGGGCTGCCAATCAATTAAAATATTCAATTGCGATTAATCTTGTGATTGTCCATGATTAATCGCAAATTAATCGCACATCTTTTATCTGTTCAAAATGTACCTTAAAGTGAGATTTGTCAAGTATTTAATAATCTCATCAACATTGGAGTAGACAAATATGCTGCTTTATGCAAATGTATGAATATATTTATTATTGGAAATCACTTAGCAACACAAAACAATGACAAATATTGTCCAGAAACCCTCAAAGGTACTGCATTTAGCATAAAACAAATATGCTCAAATCATAACATGGCAAACTCAAGCCTAACCTGCAACCTGTCAGTGTGCTGACTTGACTACAACCTCCGGTAGATCTATTGCATTAGTAGTAGTGTAGTGTTAAAACTAATTTTGCGTTATTATCGCGTTAACTTTGACAGCCTTAATTTTAACATTTGATTTAACATATTTTTGTGACGCGTCTGTCAACCAAACAGACATTTGCTTGTCAATATCCTTGTCCCTAAGTTGTCTGTGTGTATTTAACTTTCTGTCTCTCTCTCTCTCTCTCTCTCTCTCAGGGACTTCTTGCCCAGAGGAAATGGTATCGTCACCCGTCGTCCTCTCATTCTTCAGCTGGTTAACAATAAAGCAGGCAAGTCGTACACATGAGTCAAACAGTCGGGAAAGGGTTTGCGCTATTAAATCCAGGCTTTTCAGGACATAGAGGCTGATGTGTGTTGCCAAAATTAACAGTTCTGTTTAATTGAACATTGATAGAAACTCCCTCAAAGTTCTTGCACTACTTTCAGCAATCTCTGTCTTATCATATTTGTTTCTATTTTAAACCTCCCATCAGTCCATCGCCCTCTCTCCTGTCTAAATCTCTCATTGTCTCCATGCAGAGTATGCAGAGTTCCTGCATTGTAAGGGACGTAAATTTGTGGACTTTGACGAAGTCCGTCAGGAGATTGAAGCAGAGACTGACCGGATCACCGGATCCAACAAGGGCATCTCTTCCATCCCCATCAACCTCCGTGTCTACTCCCCTAATGGTAACACACACACATACAAACTCAGCCTTCTAGCTGCAAGCTTTCAACCTCTGATTGATTTATTTCCTGTCTACTGCCCCATCAACATCTCTCAGT
Organism: Sebastes umbrosus; assembly: GCF_015220745.1. NCBI lineage: Eukaryota > Metazoa > Chordata > Actinopteri > Perciformes > Sebastidae > Sebastes > Sebastes umbrosus. The sequence continues at coordinate 27,485,836 of NC_051271.1, read as the reverse complement.
GCTGAACCTGACCCTGATCGACCTGCCGGGGATGACCAAAGTGGCCGTGGGAGACCAGCCTCACGACATCGAGTTTCAGATCAGGGACATGCTGATGCAGTTCATCACCAAGGAGAGCTGTCTGATCCTGGCTGTCACCCCGGCCAACATGGACCTGGCTAACTCCGACGCCCTCAAGATTTCCAAGGAGGTGGACCCTCAGGGTAAGGGGACCTTGCGAGACCTCGAAGAAAGCATGTGTTTGTGTGTGTGGTCATGTTAATCTGTCTTTGGATACCTTTTCTCTGGATATTTTTCTTAATGTTACCTTTTTTGGGCTCTAATTTGGTACAGAGTTAATTACTTTTTTGCTGTAGCTTGCAGCCATTATCACTCTTCTTCTTTCGATTAATCTTTGCCTCAGTGCAGGAGCTGGCTCGTCAGAATAATTAACAGTTACATTATTAAAAGACTTCCTGGCAGCATAGATGTATTGAATAAGATTATTAGACATTTAATTAAATTGAATCATCCCCACCTTTGGCCTTCTTTCATTCAATCCAGAAGATGTTATTTAAAGTACAGGCTTGTAACTGTAGAATGGATATTAACTACAGTTTAGCATTTTTACACTTTCATGTAATGCCATCATCAGATAAAAAATAATACTTTGGTTTATGACCGAATAGCTGCAAACCCCATGGCTGTAGATGTCTTTTTTATATCTTTTAAGCAGTGTGTGTGCTGTATGTGCGTTTTTTAACAGACTGCAAAATACTGCTAAAACACTGTTCACTGTGGGTTATTAGAATTTAACTGCCTAAATTATCCGTGTTAATCCTAAAATCCCTGCTCCATGTGTGAATACTCGAACATCAGTATTATCAATAGTGCCTTTTTGTCTTTAGGTCTACGGACCATTGGTGTGATCACCAAGCTGGACCTGATGGACGAGGGGACGGACGCACGAGACATCCTGGAAAACAAACTACTGCCACTCCGCAGAGGTGAGGCAATAATATCACACGAAAATCCATCTCGTCAGGCTTCAAGTAATGCATTTGTGTCCGCCAAGCCAGAACACGGACCAATCAGCGTCCTGTGAGGAGCTACTGGCAGCTATGGGCGTGGTTTAGGAATGTGAGACAACATGGAGAGGAGACGGTTAATTTTAAATAACAACAATGGCGACTCCTGATAGAGGTTAGTGTAGCCAAAATAGCATCAGTTATATCAGAACTGGAGAGAAGGGCAAAGAACGGCACTGAAGGCTTTTCTCGATGGAAAAGATGTGTTCCCGACCGGCTTCGGCAAGAGTTTAATCAACAGATTGTTCATCCAATCACCTGCCGAGTACTTTTTGAAAGTGCCTGCCTTTTCCAAACAGTTTCCAATGACGACTTCTCAGATGGTAACGAACCATCTGGCGGGTCAGGTTACCAATCAAGACCCACTAACCAGCCTAACCCTGTGAACATGGCCAAGTCTGCCAAATATCACTATGTCTAACCCACAGTCATATCCCAGCACACTGATATTTGCAACCAGGGACTGGAACAATCAACAGTTTATCAGACACACATATACAGTACGGAGCAGTCAGTGACATATAACTTATTATGTTTGCTCTGTAATGCTACACATTAGTTTTGAAATGAAACAACAACAAATGATGTTAAAGGTCGGGTTGGTAATGCTGAGAAGAGTACGTATTAAATAAATTATCCAACCGAAAAACCGAGCCCAGTGTTGCCAACTCTTTTCCGATTAAAGTAGCTAGCAGCACTAGCTCCAAAAGTCGCTAAATCCAGCGAGAAGGTCGCCAAGCCGCCAACATTGATAGTCCGTCGCTTCAGGCCTCCCTCCAAAGCCACTCCTCCAAAAGTATCATAATCAACTTAAACAACAAACATGGCTATTGTTAGTACTCACATCTGTCAAGCTAGCAGCTTGTGGAAGACTCCGGTGACCCGCAATGAGTGCACGGGCAGAGTGCACGCAGGCAGGTAGACATATAGACCGGCCCGATTTCATTCGGGCCAAATTAAATGATTGGACGGGATTATTAAAGTTCTGCGACAGCCACAGATACCGGATTTTTTTACTTTTTTTTGTCAGAGCATTTGATTTATTGATTGCTTTCAGGATGTAATGAGAATTTCAACTAATATAACAAAAAGTGTATTTGAACAGTAATACCAACCCTTCCTTTAAATGAGGTTAAAAAAAAAACTACTTTGCCTTGTCTGGGCTTTTTCTTTTAGGTTATATCGGGGTGGTGAACCGCAGTCAAAAGGACATAGATGGAAAGAAAGACATCCGTGCTGCTTTGGCTGCTGAGAGGAAGTTCTTCCTGTCCCACCCCGGGTACAGACACATTGCAGAACGCATGGGTACACCACACCTGCAGAAGACCCTCAATCAGGTGAGACACACACCTGATCAAATATGAATCAATATTCTGTTACTGTAATGTCTATTTCTCGCCTCAGATGTTTTCAGAAACATATTTTAGTGAACTGTTTAGCTGTGTAATGAGAAAGGTTGTGACTCAGCAGCCATGTTCAAAACCAAAAGCCAAAATCAAGCACTGCCCATCAGCCAGAGCAAACTTTCTCATTTAACAGCTAAACAGAACACTACAAGATGTTTCTGAAAACATTTGAGGCGAGAAATAGGCATTACAGTAACAGGATATTGATTCATATTTGATCAGCGCTGCCTAGTTTGACCGTTTGATCGGAGTTCATGAGCTTATAATAAAAACAGGTATAGTGACTTCCACAAATTTTGGAAAAATCTATTATTTTTCTGTCTCTTCAGCAACTTACCAACCACATCCGTGACACGTTACCAGGGTTACGCAGTAAGCTGCAAAGCCAGCTGTTATCGCTGGAGAAAGAGGTGGAGGAGTACAAGAACTTCCGCCCTGACGACCCCACACGCAAGACCAAGGCCTTGCTCCAGTCAGTACATGCACATACCGACACACGCAGACACACTAATACATTATTGAAGAAGTTAAGACTTTTTCATGTGTACTATGTACAACCTGTAGGATGGTGCAGCAGTTTGGCGTGGACTTTGAAAAGTGCATCGAGGGATCTGGGGATCAGGTGGACACCTCCAACTTGTCAGGTGGAGCAAAGATCAACCGCATCTTCCATGAGCGCTTTCCCTTCGAGCTGGTGAAGGTGATCATTTTCATCATGAGTATTATTATTATGTTTTATAGATTAATAAGCTTATGCTTGCTTATAATTTTAGTCTATTATTGGTGTTTGCATGAATTTCAGCTGTTTTTTTCTTTAACTTAAGTTATAAGTCACATATAATTATGCCTCCACGCAGGCGACAGCTGTGGCCGGAGGCATTATGTGTATCGAGTTGTCCGTCCGTACCATTCTTTTGAACGCAATATCTCAGGAACGCCTTGAAGGAATTTCTTCGAATTTGGCATAAACATCCACTGGGACTCGAGGATGAACTGATTAGAATTTGGTTTTGGAATTCAATCAAGGTCACCATGACCTCACAAAACATGTTTTTGGCCATAACTCAAGAATTCATATGCTAATTATGACAATTTCACACAAATGTCTAACAGGATAAAATGATGAAGTGATATAAAATGTTGACAGACATGGATGTAAACTGAAACTTGACTGGTCGGAGGAGACATACAACCTCTTGTATGCCTGCTCTCTTATATTTGCTCTCTTTTATTTTCACGTTAACAGAAAAAACAACTGTGTCAAAGGATTGTTTGTTTCTGAGGGTAAACTCAAGCGGTCATGGTTAAGTTAACAATGTGTTCTGTGACTGTTTTGTATTTACACTACTGATGTAGCAATCTTTATAAATACTGTTGTCATACTGTAACTGTGTTGCCTAAGTTCAACACTAAGAAAGGGCACACCAACCCAAAGGCTATGTCAAGACTTGGCATAATCTTTTTTTGCACTGTATCTTAGATGGAGTTTGATGAGAAGGAGCTGAGGAGAGAGATCAGTTATGCCATCAAGAACATCCACGGAGTCAGGCAAGCCTGCAAACAGCACATCACACATCTGCCTTTGCTGTCTTCATATCTGCTCACCTGTCTGCCAGTTTTTTCCCTGTTTATTTGTTTCCTCTCAGCTTTATAAAGTCTTCTGTCTTCAAGTGTCAATGTCTGTCACATTTTTTCATGTCTCTATTAAGTGTGCTGTCTCATCTGTCTGTCTTTCTTTTCTTTTCTTTTATCTGTGAGCAGTTTTTATTTCGTCTCCCTGGCTGCTTGTTATGGCTGTCTTCCACTCCACTTGTTCCAGTTTTTCTTCCACTACTCCTCATTTGGTCCTCATTTGGTCCTCCTCAGTGTGTGTCTGTTCCTGTCTTCCTCCATCCGTGTGCCTGTCTGACGCTCTTCCTGTGTGTCCATCTACCCCCCCTCTCCTGCTCCACGTCTCCATGTCTGTCTTGTGTGTATGTCCTTCAGGACAGGCCTGTTCACCCCAGACCTGGCGTTTGAGGCCATAGTGAAAAAGCAGATCATTAAGCTGAAAGAGCCCTGTCTGAAATGCATCGACCTGGTCATCCAGGAGCTCATCAACACAGTCAGACAGTGCACTAATAAGGTATCACTGCATGGTCTCCTGCCTGGCTGCCACACCCGTACATACACTCCACAGAGACCAGCCAACTCTTTAGAGCTGCCAGGGGCCCTTTTGGTGCCAGTTTATGAAGCAGCCGTTTTAGTTTTTTAGCTATGTGGTTTTGGACATCATTTCTGCATCTTGGATTGAAAAATGAAGGATGAATTCAAAGGAACGGTTCAGTTTTTACAGCCCTGCTTTGAAGTTCACATGCATGAACATCAGTGGATATATTTGACTGTCCTGGCTGTAACGCAGTGCACTGGAGTGGTGTCTCTGAGAGGCTGTGTGGTTAGAAACAGACGGGCTGTTACATGTTCCTGTACACGTTCATTACAAAACAAGCTGCAGGCTTGGTTTTATGCTACAGCTAACACAAGACTTAAAAGACCAGTGTGTAACAATAAGGGGGAATCTATAGGCAGAAATGGAATATAATATTAATAAGAATGTTTTCTTTTAGTGTATAATCACCTGAAAATAAGAATTGTTGTGTTTTTGTTACCTTAGAATTAGCCGTTTATATCTACATAGGGAGCGGGCCCTCTTCACGGAGTCCGCCATGTTTCTACAGTAGCTCAGAACAGACAAACCAAACTCTGTTAAGTTTTCCTGCTTGAGTCGATAACGTTACTCGCTCCCGTTGCTGCCGCTCTCTCTCTCTCTTGCTTCACCACTCACTTTCCACGTACACACACACTCTAAGCACTCTACTCTTACAACAACTGGCTCTAGAGAGGGCCATTTACGTTTTCGTGTTGGCCACCGTAACAATCCTACACGCTTGGCACACAGGAAGAGTTGTAATCTGAAACCTCACCGCTAGATACCGCCAGATCCTACACACTGCTCCTTTAAAGCGCTACAGCCATGCTAGCGGCTCTGTGAAGCTGTACTTAGGCACAGTGGAGCTTTGAGCTAAAAGCTAAAACGCCAGCATGCTAACACGCAAATGCTTAGGTATAATGTTTACCATGTTCTCCATCTTAGTTTAGCGTGTTAGCATGCTAGCAGCAAAAGTATTAAAGTAAAGTAGCATTGGACAAGTTGAGATTTTCACCAGATGGTGGTGCTAGAGGAAATTTAAGGGATCACCTAAGTGATTAGGATTCATCATCTGTCATGTTATGGCAATCCATCCAATAGGTGTTGAGATATTTGGGTCTGGACCAAAGTGGTGGACCGACTGACATTGCCATCCATAGAGCCATGCTGCTAGCATGGCTAAAATTGCAATGAACACTATTGAGAACCTGCAGCTTGTTTCTGTTCTGTACATGAAGTAGAACTAACTAAATACCTGTTTTTTTTTTCTCATATTCTCATATTCTTTTCCTTTTTGAAACTCTTTTCCTTATTTCCCCAAACTATTCCATCCAACTCTCATTTTTCTGCCACCGTTCCTTTTATCCTCATCATGGCCCATGCTACACCGCCTCCTCCTTCACCTGACATTAAACCTCCAACTCCCATGATGCCTCACCACAGGACAGGCCTGTTCACCCCAGACCTGGCGTTTGAGGCCATAGTGAAAAAGCAGGTCATTAAGCTGAAAGACCCCTGTCTGAAATGTGTCGACCTCGTCGTCACCGAGCTTGTCACCCTGATCAGGAAGTGCACTGAAAAGGTAAACAGGAACAGCGGAGAGACAGATTTAAAAGTGATGAATGCAGAGAGAGAGAGAGAGAGTGAAGGGAAGAAACACATGTGAGCAAAGAGTGGCAGTCAAAGGAGGAAAAAGAGAGTCACAAAAAATGTAATCAACTAACTTGTCGTCGTCTGTTATTGTTGATCGTTCCCCCTCACCGCTGCTTTAAGGCTTCACTCAGCACACGTCCCACCCGCCTTACCCTGTGGTTCCCTCTTTAATGACGAACCTATAAGAGCCCTTTCCCATTCTGATCCTGGACACCCTACCAGCCCACTTACCCCATCAGCACTGTGATTGGTAATTTACGTAACAATCCCTCACCCTGCCTCACTTCATCAAATCAGATGCCCGCGCTCACACTAAGCAATATGCTTAGAAATGGCACAACTGTGGCTGATTTCCACCCTGTCTTGTCAATGGAGATTTTCATGTATTTCTCCCGAGATACACCCCTTTTCTGCAACACTGACTAGGGCTGCACGATTATGACCAAAATGATAACCACAATTATTTTGATCAATATTGAAACCACGATTATTTATCACAATTATTCATTGATTTTTAGGGTTATAGTTTAGTTTTTTTTTTTAAGGTTGTTCTTCCACGGCTTATTTTGGACTTGCAGTTGTGACAAATTGCAGCTTTATGTCTTCTGTGTGTGTGTGTGTGTGTGAGTGTGTGTGAGACGGTACTGACTGTGCCGCTGTGTGCCAACACAAAACCATCATGTGGCGGCTGCACGTGTGTGTGTGCGTGTGACCAGCAGAAGCGAGCTGCTGATTGACGGTGCATCTCTAGCTGTTAGTTTAGGAAGCACTTGATCTATGCGCGGAGCACGCATTATAAACGCCAATAACGCAATCGATCATGGTCATTTAATTGTGGGAAGTCAAAATCGTGATCGCGATTAATATTCGATTAATTGTGCAGCCCTACCACTGACACCCATAATGTAACCCCCCCCCCCAACACACACACACCAGACCCTACCCAGTCTTCATCTCTTTCTTGACTTTAACCTGATCTTTTTCCACACTTCCTCCCTGATTTGTTGAGACTCGCTATCAGCTTGAGATGATATCACTCTAATGCTCACTGTTTTCTTTCACTTGTAACAGCTTAATTGCCATCACAACATCCGTAGCTGACAAGAAATCTCAAGCTGATACGGAGCTCATTAGTGCATGCCTCCTCTTTATGTGTCAAATGTCCTGCCTCATATTGTGTGTTTATACTGTGTATTTACTGTCAGTGGTTGGGTGTAGATGCTCGTGAGGATACACAGTGTTCACAGGTGTGTGTCCTGTAATCACGGTGCCTGCAGCAGTGCGTGTGTTTTCTGTGTGTGTGCGTCTACAGCTGGGATCGTACCCTCGCCTGAGAGAAGAGACGGAGAGAATCGTCACCACCTACGTCAGAGAGAGAGACAGCAAGACCAAAGACCAGGTGTGTGTGTGTGTGTGTGTGTGTGTGTGTGTGTGTGTGATAGAGAGAAAGATGGACGCATCCCGCCTGTACATTTGTAAGGTTTCACTTCTTTGTGTACATAATGTGTGTAATGCTTTGCCTCTCAGGTGCTGCTGTTGATTGACATTGAGCTCTCCTACATCAACACTAATCACGAGGACTTCATTGGATTTGCCAAGTAAGATGCTTACTCAAGATATTATCAATGAGTTTCATTAGGATCAGAAAATCGTTTCACTGGGTGGAAATTTCGCCATTATTTTGTACATAAAGCAGAAAAGGGGTAACAACATCACGCACAGCACAGTGCAAGTTGCCTTCCAGCTGTGAAAATCTGTGTGAGTAGCATACTAACAAAATCGTTTTTTTCTCACATTTAAATGTGCATAACTTTAATTATGTTTGCAGCCAGAGACACAGGCGGACGCTGGGACGTAGTTTCACTTGTAGCGATTATATTCCTGTACTTAACAATACAAACCAGCATGTATTCCCACTCTAAAATGTGTCTACACATTTTTTTCTTGCTAAGGCAGGTAATAACAACAATAGAGGAAGAATACTTCTTCTCCTACAACTTCTACTTATCTTGCTACTCACTCACAGGCACTACCTGGTGGCAGAAATCGAGCAGTGCATTTCCAAACATACTGCTTAACACTGCAGCTTAAAAAATCTCTCTCTCTATACATATAGGCTATGTTTATATATATATATATATATATATATATATAGTACTTAAGTTTAAATAAAAGTCATCTTATTGATATTTCTTATCTCCTGTCTTTATTAGCATATTTGATAGTAAGGTAAATTAACGGAAAGTAATCAAGTTATGTAAATTTAATATTGTGATACTTGGATTAGGTTACTGACTACATTTTTTAAAAGGTAATTGTATCGGAATGCATTTTTAAAGTAACCATCCCACCCTGCTAGACCAATATTCATTACTAGGGGTGTGAAGATACATTGACATGGATGTATCGATTCAATCATCAACGATCCAATATCATTGATGCAAAGTGAAAACCTCGATATACTGTATATCGTCATCTTTAAGATGATATCTTTATTTTGAAATTCCCGTGGCACGTCTGTCACCATTTCCGTCCAAGTGCACCTCCTTTCTAAACATTCACAGCAGTGCTTAAACGTGAGAAATGTGGCACTTTACAGTGAACAACAAGATATTTTAATTGTAATTATTTTTATTAAAAAGAATACATTGTTTTTCATTTAAATGTCTGGAAGAGCCCAGTAGTAAATTTGTCAAATAATATTTTAGTTGTTTTTTTGTGAATTTATATAAATGTAACTGATTGTATCAAATGATATTGTCTCATATTGATCGCAGGCCTCTAAAGTGAATTGAATCAAAATCATATCGTGGCAGACTTTGTGATATCAGCAACTATCGTATCACTGTCCATATAATCAATATAATATTGTATCGTGATAAAAGAAATTGTGATTTACGCCCCTATTCATTACCTCAAATATATCTTTGGCAATTCTGTACTGCACTTTTTTCTTACTTATCTGTCAACATATACGTCAATAAGTATATATCTGCACCAAGCGAATTATGGCCAGTTGGGCTTTAACTATTACCACCAACATTTGTATTTCAAAACTGCAAAGTCAACATTACTGAGAAGCCAAGAAGTTGTAGAATCTGCACGGCTGCACTGCTAGTCCTTTACAGGGGTAGTTCTGCTGTTTTCTGACTTATGTTGTTGAACGCTGAGCTTTCCCACTCGCTTATGGGAGCAGCTCTTCTCAAACATAGGGACCCACACATGAAGCACCGATTGTTTAATAGTTTGTACTCATTAGCCTACAAGGAACTGTTTTTTTAAAGATATCCCCATCTCAACAATTAAAATATTTTTTTGTAAGTACGATTCTGCATCGATGCAACAATGACTCAATTAATCGTTTGGACGATGGACAGAATATGAATCGTCAACCATTATGAGAATAGATTAATCATTTAAGTCAACACTCCCTAGTTACATTCTCTCATTTGATTGGATTTGCTGCTTTTCTTCGTCATATGTGACAATACATTGAATGTCTTTGGGTTTTATACTGTTGATCGGACAAAACAAGTCAGTTGAAGACTTCATCTTGGGCTTTAAGAAATTAGTTGTGGCCTTGGGTAATAGTGATATCAGAAATATTTAAATAATATATATTTTTTTGGCTATCCCTTCATCCTTGGATATTACACCAGAGTTTATGTTATTGAATCTTCCTCCTGCAGTGCCCAGCAAAGGACTGCTGCTAACGTCACCAAGAAGAGAGTCATGCCCAATCAGGTAACTCGCCCGTTTAAACAGCTACCCTTTGCACCACATAAAGCCGTCACACTGTAGCATCATAGCAGCTGCTTTCTCCTGCTGTTCTTTCATTTCTTGTTCTCTCTGTCGTTGCCTCAGCCCGTCTCTCCTTTCACTGTTGTCCTTTGTTGCTTCACATTTACACACTCTTGTCTGTGCCCCTATTGTCTTTTCTCTCCATTTCCCTTTCCTCTTTCTCCTCTTCTGTTCCTGCTTTTTATGGCCCAGGGAGAGATTCTTGTAAGTATCGTACCCCCCTGCACCTCCACTTGTCACTTCCTCTTTGGGTGGGTGGGGCCATGTCGAGAAACAACGTGGTGGCTGCTCGGTGAAGAGGGGGGAAGTGAAAGAGTTCCACTCATGGATGTATCTTGAGAGCCACATACCATGTACCGAGATGGCGGCCCTTCTCCTTGGCGCCTAGCTCGTCTATGCCCAAACAACCTTGATTGTAATGGTGTTCAATGGAGAAAATGCTTTTGAAACAGCAGGGGAATTTTTTATTAAAACACCACAGCTTGCCACTGAGACAAATTGGTGAGCTCTCCAGCTCCATAATACATTTGTGGTTACACCACTCAGACCATATGTCCGCTTATTATCCCTGTGTGTCTGTTCCACTTTGTCTTTTTGTCCATCAGTCTGACAGAGAGTGGGACGGAGAGAAGGTGACTTTTCACTGGAGCCTGTCATCGTTTATTTTCAAACTCTACTAGGGCTGTCAATCGATTAAAATATATTTAACTGATTAATCGCATGATTGTCCATAGTTAATCATGAATTAATCACATATATTTTATCTGTTCAAAATGTACCTTAAAGGGAGATTGGTCAATTTAATACTCTTATCAACATGGGAGTGGTCAAATATGCTTGCTTTATGCAAATGTATGTATATATTTATTATTGGAAATCAATTAACAACAAAAAACAATGACAAATATTATCCAGAAACCCTCACAGGTACTGCATTTAGCATAGAAAATATGCTCAAATCTTAACTTGGCAAACTCAAGCCAAACAGGCAACAACAGCTGTCAGTGTGTCAGTGTGCTGACTTGACTATGACTTGCCCCAAACTGCATGTGATTATCATAAAGTGGGCATGTCTGTAAAGGGGAGACTCGTGGGTACCCATAGAACCCATTTTCATTCACATATCTTGAGGTCAAAGGTCAAGGTACTTGAAAATGGCCATGCCAGTTTTTCCTCGCCAAAATTTTGCGTAAGTTTGGAGCGTTATTTAACCTAGCCTAATACGTTAAAGAAATTAGTGGTGGACAAATTTGCGTTAACGCGTTTTCATCACGTTCATTTTGACAGCCCTAGTCTCTACGTTTGTGGTGTATTTTCAGTTCATACAGTATGGGTTGATCTGACTACACTTTGCTCTTTTTTTTATGAAGGATACTGTTGCACTTGCATGGCTGTTGTGCTGTATTTTGATGCCAATTCTCTGTGTGTTTGTCTGTCCTTTATTTTTAGTATTGTGTTGGCTCTCTGTAGATACATATTACCCCTTGTGTGGGGTGTGTAGTTTAGTCAACTGTTGGGCTCTCGTGTGCAGGTGATCCGCAGAGGCTGGCTCACTATCAACATCAGTATCATGAAGGGAGGATCCAAGGACTACTGGTTTGTCCTGACCGCCGAGTCTCTCTCCTGGTACAAAGATGAGGAGGTAAGGCTGCTTATGGGACAGTAAATGCACGAAGATGTAGAGTTTACTCGCCTTATTTCTATGGGATAGAGAGGAAGTGGGCTTGTTTTCAAAGACAAAAGTTACAGCATCTGGTAAAGCAAAGAGTGAATAGTATAAAGCTACATTTGCTCTAAGTTGATGGTTCATTTGTTATAGCTTGCCTTCTTTTATATTTGTCATTACAAGCCGTGTGTGTTTTATCAGGAGAAAGAGAAGAAGTACATGCTGCCTCTCGACAACCTGAAGCTGAGAGATGCGGAGAAGGGCTTCATGTCCAGCAAACACGTCTTTGCCATCTTCAATACTGAACAGAGGTGCGGATGCTATGATCCTATAAAACAGTCATGTTTATGGTGTTCCTCTGTTCTAATCTTTGGTTAATGTTTGAGCATGTGTCTTACAGGAATGTGTATAAAGACCTGCGTCAGATTGAGCTGGCATGTGACACTCAGGAGGATGTGGACAGCTGGAAGGCTTCGTTCCTCAGAGCTGGTGTTTACCCAGAGAAAGACCAGGTACACAGGAGTGTGTTCACATATTAAATAGAGCGGTTAACACGTTGTGTTTACAAAGTATTCCAGTGACAAATGTTTGCCAGAGAGTTTCGTCTGCAATTTTTCCTTTACTTTTTTCCTTCTTTAAATTGAAATGTTTCTGTTTTTAGCTATACCCTGTTCATCAACCGCATTGTGTGAAACTGCTCATTCAATTCACCCTCCTGCTGGTCCAGGAAGCACACTGGGGATCCAATATCCAGGCCAAAGCTATCCACTGTTTACCTTCCACACTAGTCTATTCAGGTCATTCACTAAAGAGAGTGAATCCAACAAGATCCCTGATTCATGATCAAAATTACTGATGTAGTGTGGATGGAAGGTGAAAACAAAACAAAAATAGATGTGCCTTAAACTGTATTTGCATTACTGTGGACAAGAACTTGGAGCTGTGCCCAAGACTACCGTTAGTTAAAAGCAGTGGTCGAAAGAGTACTAGAATATTGTACTCAAGTACTTAAAAGACATTTTACTCAAGTAAATGTAGGCTACTTCAGTAAAAGTAAAAAGTAGGTCAGTTAAAATGTACTCTTAGTAAACGTTACTGCATTACATTTAAAAAAAAGAAAAAAAAAGGGGTGGGGAATAAACAATACTATTGTTAAAGTCAAGAATAGACTACAAAATAGATTGCATTAAATGTCAACTTATACACAAGTGGAACAACATCAGCAACAAGATCCCCTTTGTCCAAACCAACAGACAGACACTGCAGTCTGTGCATACAACTGATTATCAATTATATAAATATACAACTGCCTTCCTCAGTGTAGCCTCACAAGAATTAAGGTCTACTTTCCACCCCCAAGTCCAACCTCCGCAGCTTTGGGGACAGAGCATTCTCCAGGGCAGCTCCCAAGCTTTGGAACTCCCTCCCACAACTCATTAAACAGTCTGATTCCCTCACCCTAATCCAGTCCCGCTTCAAGACCCATCTTTTCTCCTCTGCATATTCCTAGACTCCCCCTCCCCTTACCCATTTTTCTCCTTGTGTATGTATGAGAGTGCACCTGTGTGTGTTGTTTGTCTCCTGTTTGTCTCACACCGTCTTCCCTCCCGATAGTGTAAAGCGTCTTTGAGTTCTTTAAAAGCACTATATAAGTTGTATTTATTATTATTATTATTATTATTAAAACTCAGACAACTAAATAAAAAAATGATCGACAATAAATCAAATGAGCTATGAACACCATGGCGCCTGAAACTTCGTTTAGAAACAACAGTAGAAGAAGACATTACCAAAGCTGACCACGTGGACACATATAAATAAACCACAAACACATCACAGCAAAGGAGAGACTGCACCATTTTTTACACACCACATAGCACACACACGCAACTATGCAAGGAAGTGGTTGTTGATGTTTTCTCATCTGAGGAGTTCAGCAGTGTGTTGTTGTACTAACCTGTCTGAATGGTCCTCCACAATCTGCTCCAGGTTCAACTTCTCTACTCCTCTTCATTCTCAAAGCAGAATATAGCTTTACCAGTCCACTCGGCCTCATATTTGTGTACAATTTGAATTGAATAAATAGCTACATAACAAGTTTTTTTATTAACCAAAGACATGGACAAACTGTATAAATGTATGTTGTATGTAATGAAATGCATGCAAAAATACACTTGAAGTAGGATATATTACCAAGATGTGCATATATGTAAATATAAATATATCCAAGACGCACCGAAGACATTTATGGACAAACTATAGGAATGGAAGTTGTATGTAATGAAATGCATGCAAAAATACACTTGAAGTAGGATATATGACCAAGATATGCATATAAATATATCCAAGATGCGTGTGATGATCATGTCATGAAACTGCTGAATTAGGGTCCAATTCAGGCACTTACCTGTAGTGTAATTTGTTACTTCCACCCCTGGTTTAAAATGCAGTTGCAGTATTGCAAGTATTTCTCAAAAACAATAAATAGTCAGTCAATCCAAGAATCAAAGTTTTATAAAAGACATCTTTAGTTACAGTATTATTTATTTGATGTAATTTTAGAGTTTTACACACCCACAATGTGAGTATGCTTTGATCAGATTTAACTGACGGTGACCAAAGAGCCCACCAGCTGTCATCAGATTCTGATTCAAACATTGCCTCATTTTTCCACTTCAAACCAGTACAAAGTGCACAGACAAAAACACCAAAAATGCTCACGTGTAATAACCAAAATCATGGGCAGACAATAGTGTGTTCATGTAGGAACCCATCACTATCAAGTAGTGATAGCAATCTGAGGAAGACAATACATTTTCAGGATCACACTCACTCAAACAAAACATCTCTGCCTCTGCATCCCTCACATCTCCCTCTCTGTCTGTCTCCTCCAGCCTGAGAGCGAAGATGCGATGAGTTCTAGCGACACCGTGTCCATGGACCCGCAGCTGGAGCGACAGGTGGAGACCATCCGCAACCTCGTGGACTCGTATATCGGCATCGTCAACAAGTCCATCAGAGACCTCATGCCCAAGACCATCATGCACCTCATGATCAACAGTGTACGTGTTCCGCTTGATCTGTCTCAGTGACATACTGGAGGTCCGAACTCTCTCTTGTATAGTCTCGCTGTATCAACTTCCTTTTTCGTCTCCCATCTCCAGGCGAAGGACTTCATCCTGTCTGAGCTGCTCTCCTACCTGTACGTGGCCGGGGACCAGGGCAGTTTGATGGAGGAGTCACCAGAGCAGGCTCAGAGGAGAGACGAGATGCTGAGGATGTATCATGCTCTGAAAGAAGCACTAGTCCTCATAGGAGACATCAGCACCACCACTATTTCTACCCCAGTGCCTCCACCAGTAGACGACAACTGGATTGCCAAGGAGCCAAGGTAACGAACGTGAATAAACACAAATATATGGGCTGATATTAGCAAACTGCAGATATATGGGTATCTGTGTAAGTAATGTCAGATGTCAGTGCAGAGATGCCAAACTAGGTATTTAGGAACTGTGTCACCATTACATAGTTTGGCCACCAGAGGCCACTGACATGTTGATTTTTCTACTGTACAATGTCCTGCATGGTGTGTATCCTGGTCTACCAAAAGATCACGATTGCCGTTATGTGTTTATGTAAAAAAGAAAATAAAAAATCACCATAGAATCATTATTACACAGTCAACCGCTAGCAGCCTTCTATTGCTTAATCAGCATCCCGTTATTTCTCCACATACTGTATTTACTTATGCGCACCAAAATAATTTCAGGGTATTGGCACCTGACACTGGTGGAAGAAGTACTTAGATCTTTTACTTAAGTAAAAGTATAAATACTACATTCTAAAAATAATCTGTTACAAGTAAAATCCTACATTCAAGATGTTACTTAAGTAAAAGTATTTAAGTATAATCAGCAAAATGTACTTTAAGTATCAAAAGGAAAAGTACTCATTATGCTAAATGGCTCTTTTCACAGTGTTATATTATTATAGAATATTATGTTATTCTGTTTTTGTCACTAATGAATACAATTTAATGTTGTAGTTCATCAATGTGGAGCCATTTTTAGATACTTTGTATACTACTGTGTAGATTAGTAGTAAAGTACTGCATCATATATGCTTTTTTATGTAAAAAGTAACTATAAGTGAACAGTAACAGTACATTATTTGCCTCTGAGATGTAGTGGAGTAGAAGTATAAAGCAGCATAAAATGGAAATACTCAAGTAAAGTACAAATACCGTAATTAAGTGCAGTACTTGAGTAAATGTACTTAGTTACATTCCACCACTGCCACCTGATGCATATAAATGAAATACTATGTTCTCAAACTCCACTCAAATATGTACTTGTATTTATATAATCCTAATTTTAATAATCATTTTTGCATAATCCGCTATTCATGATGATTTTATCAGAACATATCTAATGTATGACATCAACATAGACTATAAGATGATATAGAGATATGCATAACTGGCTCTTACAATGTTCTTATTCATCTCATTTTGAAATGTAACTCTTCACTCAAAATCGTTCCGTCTCTCTGTGTCAGTCCTCCACCGGCGTCCCGCCCTGCCTCAGCAACAGCGCCCCCTCCCAGCCGCCCCCCAGCAGCGAGGGGGCCCACCCCGGGTCCTCCGCCACCTCTCAACCCCTCACCAGCATTCGGAGCACCGCCCGTCCCGTCTCGACCACCGGGCCAAACGGCCTACCCGGGAGATCCCAACTCTGGTGTCGTGCCTCTTGTCCCTTCCAGGCCGGCCCGCGTGCCTCCTGCGCTGCCGCCCGGGATTCCCAGGTAAAATCGTACACATACACAATCTGATGTCTTTTCGTGGCTTTGGTATTGGTGGAAGTTGCTTGGACGATTGAGACCGCTGGTGAAGGGTTGTACTGTATGTTCTGGCTTTGGTGTTTTGGGAATCTTTGGTGCATGACTATCTGATGATATTTTGCCTTGCATGTTTCTTCTCTCCCTCCCCCCGTCCCCTCCCAAAACCTCTCCTCCTCTCTCTTCCTGCAGCAGAAGACCCCCGGCTGCTCCCAACCGACCCACTGTCATACGTCCTTCAGAGCCCTCCCTGCTTGACTAGAAACACACACACATATGAAAACGCCTTTCTTTTTGTTTACACTTTTATATTCCTCTAGAGCAGAGAAAGTCATCTTTTTCATGTATATTCCTAAAACTACAAACCTTCCTGTCCTCCTGTAAGTGGTAATCTGATGCTGTTTCAGTCTGTGCATTTCAGAAACATTATGTATGTACTTTTGACTTAATGTGTAGGTAGATTTTTTTTAACAAAGAATATGATGAAATTTATGAGAAGGGATAAATTTGATGATTTTATTAACTTAAAGTTTATGAACCAGCAAGTCATCTGGAATTGTTTCATTTGAAATGAAATGTGTCTTTAAAAAATATTCGTAACTTTTCTATAATGGTAAGAAAAGTCTTTTAGAGGTAACGTTTTTGTGAGTTGTATACTTGCTAACGTTTTGTCAGTAATCTTACACACTAAGCACCTCATTAAGTAAGCAGCACTTTTCGATGAAGTCTTTTTTTCTCTCTTTATGTGTTGGTAAATTCTCAAAGCCTTCAAATGAGCTTATTAAAATCAGATTGACCAATGGAATTTGTATGCTTCAATATTTTTGGCTAATTACTTTATTACAAGATTTTTCAAGTGTAATATAGTTAAGTTTTGGTGTTTCTCTTTTGTCGACCAATTAAAAATGAGACAGTGACCGTCAGTTACCTCCCACCACTGCTCATTCTTGGTGAAATCTGTATCCAAGGGCCTAAAGCAAAAAATATTTTGTAATTACTCAATATCACCTTTAAAAAGCCATAATGAAAAAAAAGATCCTGCAAGAAAAAAGGCCTTTCTTTAAGAATAAATAAAAGTGATGGACTGAATAAAGGAATAGAAAAAGGAGGTGTGGTGGCTGGTGCTTGTTCTTCTTTGCTTAATTTTTTTTTTTTTTAATTATCACGCACCCCCAAGCCTTTGTTTTGTTGTCGTTTGATCTTCCGTTGTACATGCACATGGCAGTAAACATGTAGTACTTGTTGTCACTGTACGATGCCGTCAGCGCACAGCTCAGTGAGTTACACAACAGAGTCCAGGTCACGACCTATTGACTTGCATGATAGTCAAATGGAGACAGTCATGCAGAACATTTCACTTTTCTGTGCGCAGCCTTGCATGCCCTCGCTTCCTTCCTACCTTACTGTATGGTGGAGCCGTTTGTTACCATGGCAACCGTGGTTGCCAGTGGCAACACACATTTAAGACAGTGTTAGCTTTTGGGCTGTTCATAGAACCGGGCAGGAGTGAATGAAGGTATGCAGTCCTCCTGTTTTTCCTTCTCCGTTGTGTCCGTCAGCTGCTACTGATTCGCTTATGATCAGAAACTGATTGTAAAAAGTCTTTCCGTGGTCTTCTCACACAGGCGACCTCCACAAGTCCCCTCTCGTCCCAACCACTGGTGAAGGCAGATGTCGAGCACTCCCAACACGGACTCCCAGGGGGCTCAGTCAGCACAAGCTGGAGGAGTCTGGCTTTAGAAGTTCATGTGTACCAAAGGGTTTCTGTTGTCTAGAGCTGCTTTCCCTGTCCTAACTCTGAAACAGTTGATGCTTTTATGAGACATTTAAGGAAAAGAAAGAAGCAGAATTATGACAATGGTTTTGGCTCAATCATAGCTGACATCTTGTGTGTGTTGGGCTCGCCTCAGTTCACGGCGTAACTGAAAACCTCAGTAAATACAGGTATGTTATTACGCTCTCACTGTATTTCAGTCTTTAATATATACTGTAGATCGGCAATCATATTTTTTTCCATAATTCCTCCCTTGCCAAATCTGGGGGTGGATGAGTCAACTAGGAGACGGAAGAAAAATCTCTGTGCCAAATCAAAACGTCATGAAACTATCTTGACACAAAACTGGCAATTAGCCAGACTAATAATAAATTATTGTACACTCCTACATGTTTTCTTAGATTACTAGATACTGTACGTTCTGCTGGTGCATAATATGAACGATACATTTAACTCCTAAAGCTCCTCTCTGGCAGCCACATGTCACTGCACACTGCATGATAAAACAGAAATGCCTCATAGTAACTTGGCAATTTCAACAAATCAAACGTTTTTCCGATATTACTACTCACCGACAAGTGCAGTTAATTCATGCTGATTCTTTAAGTATCTCATTAAATATACCTGGTATTTAACCTTTACACCAACTTCATCTTAATGTCAGATAATGTCAACTTTGTTTTTGTAAAATGTTTTTTTAAGGTCAGACGTTAGGCGGAGCGACATCAGCAGAAATAAAGTGTGTCTGTACATGTTTGGTCTCAGACTCCTGATTGCTTCCTCCAAGTGGCTCTGGGGGAAATACTGCACACTGACAAGCAGGGTTAAGTAAAAACAATCTTGTATAAAAGATTAAAAAGAAAAGGACAAATAGATATGGTTTCTCGTGTGCCAAGTGGCAGCACTAAGGTTTCTCATATGCAAGTCATCACAGAACACATTTAAAAAGACTCCATGTTACCGTTTTCTTTTTAATTGTCAAAGACAACTCACGTCAAACCAAGTATTTCCTGTGTAAAAAATGCATTTATTAATATCAGTGACTCCTGTGTAAACCTGATTTTTACTTATTCTATTGAATATGTAATGAAAGCCTGTTCTTATTTAAAAAAAAACAAAAAAAACTCCCTATGGCTGTCTCAGCAGAATCAAAATGTCACACATCCTGTTGTCACAAACATGTTTAAAAAAAAAAAAAAAAAGACAAGTTTGATCATCTAGAGGACAAAACAGAAGCCAGAGACACACAAACACACATTTAACAATCAGTACGTTCACACTGATACACATCTGAACCGACATACACATATTTGTCTGAAGAGTGCTGACACTTTGTACATTATTGGCAATCACACTGCAAATCATCCCTCTTTCTTATTCTACATTCTTATGGGTCGACACTTCAGCATGGACTTGAACTGAAATCAGTAACATCTCAAAAGAACTAACCATCGACACGGCTGTAACCAAGGAAACGCCTGGTCAGATGGACACATCACTACTATGATGGAAAGATCTTAAACCGTCAGGAAGAACAAATACGCCAACAACACTATTGCACATTGTTATCCCTTGTAAACCGGCGGACCAGGAGCTTTTGAGTCGACCTTTAACCTTTAGTAAGGATCATTTCACCTTTAACGAAATATTCCAAAAACCTCTCACCGGTTCCGGAAACGTAGGACAGCAGTTATACTACAACATGTATTGTTCAGTCTACGTAGGCAGTGCCTTTCGAATAGTATTTCCTCATTGGTTTGTGGTAAGATTTGACATTAAAGGCACTAAATGAAATGAAATGACCAACTTCCCCATCTGGTTACCCTTCATGATCTAATAATTTTTAATTATTGCTCACAAGCTGATCTAAAACAAAATTTTCAAAGTAAAAAAAAAACAAAAACTAAAATCGATGTTGAATGCTGGTGTTCATGTAAATGAGAGATAATGGAGCACAGTCTGAATGGGTAACCAGCTGAACATCTTGGATTGGATTGTTCTCCTTCGTTGGCTGTCTTTTATCACTGCAAAATAATCCCTCTATGTGCAGACCCTCCGCTTATCGTCGAACAGTTTACGGACAGTGTAGACCTGGCAATGGAGAAATACACACACACACACACACACAGATAGCGTGATGTTGGGTGTACGATTAAAATAGAAGTGCTGTGCGGTGTGGTGTGGTGTGGTGTGGTGTGGTGTGGTGTGATGTGGTGTGATGTGATGCGTCAGTGCTCCATTTACCTGGGTGAGGGCGACACACAGCATCACCAGCACGCAGGCACAGGACCAGAATGAGACCCTCCACAGGTTGTCTTCCAGGAGGTTTCGGTCCCGGGCCTCAAACGCCCGCAACACCGTCTGCATCTGCCGGCTGCGCTCCAAGCGTCTGTGCAGAGAGTCCATGGACTCCTGAGGACATTGGGAGGACAGTTTTAGGGATTTAAAAAAAAAAAGTAGTGGCTGTAATGAGAGGGAAGTGGAAGTAACTGACGGAGAAGATGGATCTCAAAAGCATTGTCGACACATCCTCTGTTGAGGATAGTGACCTAACTTGAGGGCACGAATTAACAAAAAATGTTCTCCTCGGGGTCTAGGGGGGCTCCGTACTTTCCCAATGTAAGTCTACGGGAAAAAGTATTTTTGTGCCCAATGGCATCACATGATGGACACTGAAGTTGTAGTACCACCGTTTGGCCACTACAAAAATCTGCATCAAAGCCCGGCGCACTTCCTAAGTGCTTGGTCTCAACAAAATTTAGCAGACATGTTTATTTTCTGTGCTGGTATTGATTTTGTGTTAAATGTCAGCCTGTCAGCAGGCAAATCATAAAATTGGGTCATTCCATAGACCAGACCATCACTGTGGTTTGATCTAGCTTGTCTGACCCGCAGAGTAGCTAAAGTTTCCAGCTGGTGTTAGCCGTTAGGAGTCTTCAAGTAGACACATACTAGTTAATGGTTAAGGCTGACGTTATTCTATATTTTCCATATTGTCAGCACATCCCACGAAATGACCAAAACCACGACTGCATCTTTCAATACTTTCCCACTTCCCCAGCCTGTCTGTGGTGCTCAAGCTCAACTTATTCCTACTAAAGACAAAAGAAAATGGGTCAGAGATATATAGTGTCATAAAAGAGAAGAGGCTAAATTGTTTCATAAAACAGCTGGTCGCTGTGGTCTTTAGCAAACATTCCTGAAACAGGATTAAGAGAATCAAGTGATTCAAGATTAACTTTATTGTCACTCATACTATTCACAGGGCAAGTGCACAGCAGAACGAAACAGTGCATTTGTTGGGGACTATTTAAAGCCGTGGAGTCAGTCAGGGAGTATTTACGGTAACAGTATGGTGTGTGTAGGATTGACTCAAAATAGTACGTATGTTCATCATAATGTGGGAACATGTTACCCAGGGCAACAATGTGGCTCACTGATGTGCTTTTAATAGTTTTTTTGTACAACAATGGAGCTCTTTGGCACAGAGGAATCAGATTTATCAGGCCACACAGACAATACGTGTTAGTAGGATCAGGTGATTGTTGGTTCTGGTCTTTACATGGGATTTGCTGACAATAAGAAACATTAGCCTCATCCTCTGAACAGTCAAGCTATATTTAAAAGTGCTAAATACGAGATTGGGAGCATTTCTATTGCCTCTCAATGGCTCTCATCATAGCGACAGTGAGGCAGTGGCTCGTAGCGAACGGTGCGAACAGCGCTAACAACAGCCAAAGTGCTGACGGAGATAACAGTGTTTACCTGACGGGGAACCGGAGGGCGGGAGCTACGCTTCTGTGATGATGGCGTTATCGGCTGTAACTGCCGTATGAAAGCAGTGCAAAGTGGTAGCCGTTAGCAAGCCGGTGGGGCACGCTCACATGCACGAACATGCACTAAAAGCAGGCGTGACCGACCCGTCTATGTCAACAAAGCAAGGAGAAGCTCGGATTACAACACACACAGAGGAGAGAGTGACTTCATTCTTTGCTCAGGTAGACATTCCTCCTCCATATCTTTACATAGAAAATAGTTGTTTGCTGTTATATTAATGCACTGAATATGAAATGTAGCACCTTTAATAGTATTTGGTCCAGAGGCCAGTACTACAGGAGCAAGGGGACAGATCTAAACCTGAAAAAAAAAACTTGTCTTCACACTATTCAGGCTTAAGGGCCCTGACACATCAAGCCGACGGTCTGCCATCGGACAGTTTGGGGCCGTCTGTGAGCGTTTGTCGGCCTAGTTTCAGCATGTTGAATCTGCAGCAGTGCCCGTTGGTGAGAGAAATCACTCTGATTGGCTGTTCAGCTTAAGCGAATTAGTGCACGAGGAGAGAAACAGAAGTGAGGAAAGCAGGCCAACGAGTGAAGTCAAGAGGACAAACATAGAGGGCCCTTCTCATCTGATCATTCCAACAAAGATATTTTCACAACGACATGGCCATCTGGAATGAAGCTAAGTGGTGAGTGAGAGTGGTGTGAAAATGGTCGGCGATTTGTTTCATGTACGTATCATAACAACGGCTTGTATATCCGCCGTCCTCAGTCTTCTGGTTGCACTTTTTTGAATGACAAATACAGACTACCGCTACCTGCTGGTAGAGAGAGTTATTTCATTTCACGCAGGCGCAGAACGTACATGGTAGTTGACCGTTGGCTTTGTGGTGTTTTCGAGTGCAACTTTTTGGCCAAGACAAAGACGACGTGAGACGACTCAATGGTCAGCCTTCAGCCTTCGTCGCCGCTAGTTCTTTGATGTCGGGTTGGTGTGTCTGGGCCTTAAAGGTTCCCTTTACGATATCCAGAGCATTAATATAGCAGCATAAAACTATTTTCTATGTAAAGACATAGAGGAGTAATGTCTACCTGAGCAGAGAATGAAGTCACTCTCCCTCTGTATGTTGTAATCGGAGTTTCTCTGTGCTTTGTTGACATAGCCAAGCCGGATTAAAACATGATTGCAATATGACCTGGGTTGCACCTACACAACAAACGTGTTACAACTATTTCTCCTCTTATTCCCTGGACGTTGTGTAGACGTTGGTTGAGTATATATGCCAACATCAGGGGTTTTAGTAAGAGGTCAGCTGCATAGTGAACTACATTTCCTTTTGTGAATTCATTACTAAACCCCAAACAAACATCTCACCCGGATGTCGTCCAGCTTGTACTCCAGAAGGCTTCCATCGGGCTCCTCTAATCCCGGCCACTCTTCATCTCCACCCACATCTCCTCCTTGACCCTCGATGATGATCTCAAAGAACACCATCTTCTCTGAGAAGCGACTGAAGCTGTTGTCGAAGCAGATTTCATAGTCTCCCTCCACCGTAGGCTCCACCCTGGAATAACAGGAAATAAAGTCATAGATAAACGGACAGATCCAGCTGGCTCAGTAATATGAAATAAGACCAAGGACTCAGGTCAATGTGAGGTAACACTAACACGTGGACTCCGTCAGAGCGTCGAGTCTCCATGACGAGCTGGTTGCCTTCTGGAGAGATGATGGTGAAGTCTACATCCATACCAGCGCCCGCTATCACCTGGATGTGTACACACAAATACATACACACACTGAGCAACATGCTAATGATTAGAGATGTTCCGATACCATTTTTTCCTTCCCAATACCGATTCCGATATCTGAACTTGCGGTATCGGCCAACGCCGAGTACCGATCCAATACCAGCGTGATAAATATAATATCTTCGTTGCTTTTGGGCGATGTTTGTGGAATTGATCTCGTCGTTGGAATGTGGTTTCCAGCGTTTACTGCTACGATTCATCCTTTTTTTCCCGCTTTGCCTCGGTGAAGTCGTCGTGCTGTTTCGTGTGATGCATCTTCAAATGTTTTATAAGATTGCTGGTGTTGAAACTGGCAACATTGAGTGCCACCCCTCAAAACAGAAGCCTTATATACTGTACATATCGCCGTTTTACTTGATTTTCCACTGTGAAATATTACTAAATGGCTGACATTTTCCTCGCTCTGATTTCTGTTCCCGTATCGGCACAACTCTACTAATGATATTCTGAAGTCAACCATTTTCTTTCTTTTTTCCTGAAGATTGATTTGTTTGTCTTTATGAGATAGTGGCAGTAGAGAGATATGAAGAGAGACAGGGATACGACATGCCTCAAAGGTCCCCAGCCAGGATGGTACCAGACACGTTGCAGTTACGTGGTGGGCGTCTTCACCACTCGGCCACCAAACAGGACGCCGCAGGACAAACAAGAGAGATTATGACGAGTGCCTCTCAAGAGAGAGAGTATTGTCGTCTCTTAGACTCACCCGCTAAACAAATACACTGCTGGCCAACAGAACTTTACATTGTAAACGCTGTTGCACCGTTTGGACAGAAGAAGAGGTGAAACAGTTAGTCGATCAATTCAAAATGCCCAAAAATTCACTAGTTTCAACATCTCTTATGTGAATATTTGCGTATTTCCTTCAACCTATGTGATAGTAAATTGAATATATTTTGGGGTTTTTTTTGGGACAAGACAAGCAATCTGAAGACGTCGTCTTGGGCTCTGGGACACTGTGATGGACATTTTTCATTGTTTCTAACATTTTACACGATTAATGAAGAAAAATACTCTTCAAATTAATAGATAATGAAAATAACTGTTAGCTGCAGCAGTCGACCGGAGATGTCACTGTGTGCACATAGAGGTCCTGTTGCTCTGGGGCAGCTGCTCAAAACCACTAAATTAACTCTGATGAGTGGGCATCCTGTGACACTCATCACTCCTAAAAATTCCCACCTTGTCCTCTCGTATGCTCCAGTATTTAGACATATAAAATGCAGCCATGTCTACAGTATTCATGGTGTATTACTAGCAGGAGCAGAGAGACAATCAATAAGATCACACATTGCAGTGCTGACGCTGTGATTTGAGATGCCGTCCCTCTTTGGTGTAGAGGGTCAGTCTGATTGCAGCCGTCTCGCTGGTAGCCGCTGTAACCAATTTGTCATGTTTTAAGGGCACTTGGAACAACATTTCACAGAGAACATTAGTCATCAACTCCGTTCTGTCCCTTATGATCACCTAGTTCGACACTCATCTATTAATTATACAGCAACGCTGTGAACTGACTTTAAGATTATGCTGTTGACCTTTGAATAGCTGGTGCCTGATTAAATGTCAGACAACAGACATTTTTATGGGGTTTTGTCCTTTCCCTCAGTAAACACTTGTCTGTTAGCTGTCCCCCGGGACCAGGACCAGGACCAGGACTAGGACCAGGATCAGGACCAGGACCAGGACCAGGACCAGGACCAAGGACCTCCCTTCAGGAACAACCTGCTGGATGATGACCAGAGGCTAACCAGGATCTGATCATTTACATAGTGACTCATTCAAACCTTCCTATGAGCAATGTGTGTACTATCTCATATCCTGTACAGTATTTTTATTATCACTGATCTTTCTAAGTGAAACACATGTGGTCATCTCTTTCAGGGAAGTCCCTCTTTTATTACAATCTTGCAGAAAATGTTCTATAAATAAAGTTATGGATTGTTTTTCCAGCTTTTCTGGAAAATGTGAGCTAGGTTGTTGTTGTTTACTCCCACAACATTAAGTTAATGAAGGCATATGAGTTGCCATTAGCTTACAGGTGACTTGTAACAATAAATAGGCTATGCATAGCGAGTAGAGCATGCAGATAAACTTAAAGGTCCCATATTATGTTAATTTTCAGGTTCATACTTGTATTTGGTGTTTTTACTAGAACATGTTTACATGCTGTAATGTTAAAAAAAAAACTTTATTTTCCTCATACTGTCAGCCTGAATATGCCTGGATTTGCCCCTCTGTCTGAAACGCTCCGTTTTAGTGCATTTCAACGGAATTGCAACAGATTGCGTTGCTAGGTAACAGCTTGGGTCCATGTGTACTTGTCAGCTGATGACATTCACATACACTGCAACCAGGAATGAACTGGGACACATTTAGTTTACGTTAAAAATTGTGTCAAGGGTCTAAATATTGTATGTTTGTGACATCACGAATGGGCACAAATCCTGACAGCTTGTTTGAAATACAGAGTTTCTGAATACGGGCTGTGTGTATTTCCCTGTGCATTGAGTGTGTGGATACTTTCACAGTATTTACATAGGACTTAAGCCTGCTTTATAATAAAAAACATGAAAATCTCACTTTTTTATAATATGGGTCCTTTAAAGCATGCAGCTAACTAACAGAATAACATTAGTAGCTGTTAGCCATCAACATGGTCTTCCTGTTTCCACGTTAAGCCGTGCACAGATAACATCAGCATGTACATGTGAACACACAGAGTGATTGTGTGTGCTGGACACACACAGTTACCTGATACTCGACCTCCATAGTACCATTCTTCACTGCTGTCTGGAAGAAACACTCGGATCTTCCGGCTTGCAGCAGAAAGGTGAACTCGCTGTCTAGATTCTGTCCGAAACAGCTCACAGCTCCTAAACACCAGCCGAGCACTACTGCGAGGACCAGCAGCCGTCCTCCGCTCCTCTCTGTCCTCCGGAGAAGAAGGTCCATGGTGGAGATATACCCAAACACAGGAGGGCTATCTAAGTTCAGCCATCTCCTCTTCACATCTCCTCTTCCGCAGCACAACTTTGCGGTGCTGTGATTGGATGGAGAGCCCAGGACGAGGAGCATGCTGCGGACCAATCAGAGGACGAAGAGTAGCAGGCTCATCCAATCAGTGCAGGGCTGAGGTTTCATTCTGAACCACATCAACTGTGACAGCTACTGTATGACCCAGTCAGAGTCACCTGCTCCTCCTGATGTATGTCTCTCTGCAGTGACAGACATCCTGATATCCTTTTAGCCATCATCCTTTTACTTCTATATATCTACCTATTTATATTTATTTTACTTAATTTTTTATCTTATTCTTTTTAATCTTGCCTTAATTTTGCAATATCATTTTTCACTTGTGCAATTTTGTTAATAGTCTGTTTATTGTCAATACTGTATATACTGCTCCTATTTTTATACTTCCTTCTATTTAAATGGTTCACATTTTGTTACACTTTGTTTAGCTCTTTTTTTTTACTGTGTTAGCTGATGCATCTTGTTTTTTGCACTATTCCCTTTGTTGCTGTACACTGCAAATTACCCCACTGCGGGACTAATAAAGGAATATCTTATCTTATCTTAATTTGATTTGCACCCTGACTGACAGTCAGCCACCCCAACCCCTCTCAAGCGCACACACACAGACACATGATATTGATCTTGCACAGTTATGTTGGCTTTTTTTTAAGTTTTATTTTTTTATTTTTTTATTTTTTTATTTATTTTTCTCTCCATTTTGTTTTATCCATATTTCATTTTATTTTATTTTGTTATGATGAAGACATGGAAAAAATAATAAAAAAAAATAATAAAAAAAAAAAAATATATATATATATATATATATATATATATATATATATATATATAAAAAACAAGAAGAGAAAAAAAAAAAAAACTCCTCAACTGGCCGGGCATGGTCCATGCTGCCTCAACACCAACTGGGCTCCTCCTCCATCTCCTCTCTCCTCCCTCCAATGATTGCCTATGGATAGAAAAGGGCATAAACCCTGAGCTATCAAACCAGGCTCACGAATTTACGATTACGACATCATGGTACCACTTTATAAAGGATTTACTGGTTGTAACTAATGGCTTTATTTAAAAGATTAAGGTAGAATTGGAGTAAATCTGATTGAAAAATAGTTTTTTTTTTATAAAAGAGTATTAGGGCCACATTGAGGAAAAAAAAATCTGAGATTTCAAGAATAAAGTCATAATATTACGAGAATAAAGTAGGTTTACGAGACATTTATTTTTTAATATTATGAGAGTAAAGTCAGAGGTTTAAAGGGACTGTTTGTAACTTCTTACACGTATAAATCAATCCGGGTCGGTCTCTCATGCGCGCTCGCGTGTGGCTACGCTGTTCAGACAAGACTCCAACACAAACTACACAGAAGCACCAAAACCTCAAAGGTCTATCTAGTGAAGCCCATCTCGCAAAACAGTATTGGCCGCGGTCGGAGGACGCGGGGGAGACCGTAGCTTTGGTCTCCTGGACCGGAGTCTCTGCTGTACTCTGCTCCTCTGCTCCTCTGCCTGCTTGCCTTCACTCAAACACCGCGCTCGTTCTCGCTATTTCGCTCCACACATGCATGCCCGCACACTACACACTGCAGAAGAGTTAGTTTAGCTCTGAGAATATCTAGTGAATGTACAGTGGACGTTTGTGCAGAAATAACTGCTGCTGCTCCTCCAGACCAACAGAGGTTTTCCGTGTCTTGTGAAGTGACGGGCTCCGCAGAGAGAAACGTTATCGTCTCCGACTGGGTGCCGGTGTCTCACTCCGGCTGCGGTCGGGAGGCTGAGGCAGGAAAAGCCAACACTAGGATCAGCATTGATTCATGGAGAGACCTTCGTCTGGTCAGCTAACATTACTGCCAAGCAGCTGAAATATAGAGTGATATTGTGGTTTTAGCTGACGTGTGTCGCCTCACTGTTTTGAGCGATGCTTGTTCATGTAGAGCGAGCACAAGCGCGAGCCCGACGTTGACTTTCATTGACTTAACGGCCACAGGTATCGCTGTTAACAAGCATTTCTGATTCTTACAAACAGTCCCTTTAAGAGAAAAAAAGTCATAATATGAGAATGAAGTCATAAGTTTAGGAGAAAAAAGTCGTAGTATTATGAGAATAAAGTCATAATATTATAAAGCAGTCATTTTTATTTTAGAGGGGAAATAGAGGAGTGTGTCACCTGTGTGAAAATGAAGAACGTGGAGCATCTTGTGAAATTATACTTTAGTATAGGTTTCACAAATACTGAAATACTTAATCTTTTGGCACATCAGCACCACATTATCATAGGTATCAGGAATTTGAAAAGATTGAGCAAGAAACTTCCTTTACTCCGGAGAAAGAACCACGCGGACCTGATGGGGAAATTGCCTCTTATGTGGAGGAGGAAAATACTTTTTTTCTCGTAAAATTATGACTTCATTCTCATTAAATTGCAACTTTTTTCTCGTAATATTATGACTTTATTCTCAAAATCTCCAATTTTTTTTCCTCAATGTGGCCCTAATACTCCGTCCTAATATATACTGACAGTAGTGCATGAGATAGGTAATCTGAAAAAAATCATGTGCCTCTGTGTCCTCCGGTGCTCCTAATGGCATCTGCAAGGTTTCACAGACCGTAGGAGAGACAGCTGTCAATCACTCCCAAACTCTGATCAAACGGTCAAACTAGGCAGCGCTGATCAAATATGAATCAATATCCTGTTACTGTAATGTCTATTTCTCTCCTCAAATGTTTTCAGAAACATCTTGTAGTGTACTACTTAGTTGTAAAATGAGAAAGTTTGTGACCCGGCAGCCATGTTGAGATCAGTTGTGGAAATACCAAGCACCACCCACCAGCCAGAGCCAGATTTTTAATTTCCCTTAATTGCAAGACAAAAGATCATCAGGGAGCTCCAGAATAGGTCAGCAAGGTCAGGCCTATTGTTACCTTTTGTAACTAGTATGAACATCATCTCCGTATTCTACGGGTTCTCCAGCTTCCTCCCACAGTCCAAAGGCATGCAGGTTAGGTTAATTGTTGTCTCTAAATTGCTCGTAGGTGTGAATGTGAGTGTGAATGGTTGTCTCTATGTGTCAGCCCTGTGATAGTCTGGTGTCCAGAGTGTGCCCTGCCCCTGTGACCCTGAATAGGATAAGCGGTTACAGAAAATGGATGGATGGATGTTTACATCACGGCTTTCAACTCTGGGTATTTTTGACTCTAGCTGACGTGACATGATTGGCACTGAAATTTGTGTTTAACTATCTACTGAACTAGACAATGCATTGCCTTGATTTGTACTAAATATAGTGTGACAGTAACAATGCAGCTATGACAGCTACAGTATGTGTCAGTTGTGGTCAGTTGGGTTAACCTGCATGTATCATTGGCCCAAATGAGAACTCAAAGAGCTTCTCATATTATTCTGACTCCCTATTTGGGACCATTATTTTTTCCTAAACTGTGTCCGAAATCTCTCCCCAATTCACTCACTATTACCTACATAGTAGACACACAGCAGACATTCTGACTTCTAATTGTTGGAAAAGCACCAGTGTTACTGTTAACGATGGCAGTGAAGCTGCTAAATGGAATTCAGCCATGATTATTTTTATTATTTTTATGATTTTCCTACTGTGACGTGTCGAAAGGTCCTCAAAAGGCCTATAATTTACTCTATAATAAGCAGTAAAGTTAGATTTTGGACACTTATGAATCATCATGTCATCACTGGCAGGTGAAGTGTCACACGGTAATTTTGACATCTATTAAATGTGACGCGAGCACTTTTTGTGTCATTGTTGGAATTTTTGAGGGCCCTATTAAATGCTCAGTTAAAATGTTGGAAGGGAAACGTAGTGCACCATCAGGTTGCAAACAGAGTCTTTGCGGGTGCGGACACACCCGCTGTAAATTATAGAAATAGACTCCTGGACAATAGGTGTGACATCAGTAATAGTTTCATGTCATTTAGGTGCTCCAGTGCCAGCCAAGGCCATGGTATTGTGCCTGCTGGTTCACTTTAAAGGCTTACTGGTACACTTAAAGGTCTTATTGATAACATTTTTATGTAGACGAATATATTCTTTAAAATGTTGGCGGGTCCAAAATGAATGTTTTGTTTATCTCAGTGCAAGATATCTGACATTTGCTTCCCAAAAGGCCTTTTGAGCCAATAGTAAAACAACGTTGGTATCACCTGGTATCTCTGGGTCGTCAGTTAGTGTGGAAAAAACTGATAAATGGCTGAAATTGTGACTTGTCGTGAAGTAAATGCAATGGAATGGGGGGAGGGAGAAAGCGACATCTTGTGGCTGAATGTTATCAATGTTATCAATAGCACCTTTAAATGTAATTAATTTATCATGAATATTATTATACCCCCGCGACAACGTAGTCGAGGGTATATGGCGCTCCACTAGTCCGTCCTTCCGTCCGTCCGTCCGTTCGTGTGTCACACTTTCGTTTCCGGAGCAGAACTTAAAAACGATTTAACTTAGGAACTTCAAATTTGGTATTATGGTTGACAGTGTGGTCTAGTTGTGCCTTTTGGGGGTTAGAAGTCCAGGGTGCCCAACATTTTTGAAATTTTTCCGAAAGGGCAAAACCTTTGGCCCTTCTTTAGCAGGGGTCTAGTGGTGAGCGGGGGTATGTGAGCCATGCTCACTTTTGCCTTGTTAGTTACACCAGTCGCTGTTCCTGAGTTGCAAGTCCTCCTCCCCATGGTGCTCAAGCAGCCTCATTACTGCAGATTCAGACCAGGCAAAAGCAATAATAACCAAGAAATGTTATTGTTTCTGTGGGCCACTCACCTACTGAAAAACGTAGTTTGTGTCACACAGACTCTCTCCTTTCAGTTTCTCTAGTCTGTGTTCCTCCTGCACTAATGGAGACACCCACCGCCTGTGTGTAAAATGGGAATCATGAGCAATAGAGGAAACATTGTTTGGCAAAAATAGGAAAAAGATAATTATTTGAGTGAGGAGATGAAATAATAAAAAGAGCCAGTAAAAGTAATTAGAAGTTTGTTTTTTTTCATTTTCCATAAATGTCTATTTTATTTATTATTTAATGTATTATTAATGTAATCAGATACTTCTGGGATTCCCCACATGTTCAAGTCCATCTCTTTCTCTCTCAATGACTGCATTTACATAACGCGAAAAAACCACAGCGCCCCAACATGGTTGTAGACTTCCGTCTGTCCTCCCTGAGAGTCTTTATCTCCGCTGAACACAGTGTGCATGTGTGTGTGTGTGTGTGTGTGTGGGGCTGTGTGTGTGTGGCTGTGTGTGTGTGTGGTTGTGTGTGTGCGTGTGTTTGTGTGTGTGTGTGTGTGTGTGTGTGTGTGTGTGTGGGTGTGTGTGTGTGTGTGTGTGTGTGTGTGTGTGTGTGCGTGTGTGCGTGTGTGTGTGTGTGTGTGTGTGTGTTTGCGTGTGTGTGTGTGTGTGTGTGTGTGTGGCTGTGTGTGTGTGGTTGTGTGTGGGTAAGTCAAACGTGTAGTTTCAACATGTGGAGTCTCTCATGTCAAACTGTCCCCTCCCACAACAAAGAAAGAACAAAAAACAGATTGAGTTTCTCACTGAACAAAGTGTGAATCATCTCTTTTCATAATTCAGATACTTTATGGGATTTTCATCCCATTTAACAGCATTTAAACAGCAGAGAAACAGAAGAAAACAATATAAATATTCCCATACAGCACGTATGAAACAGGAATGAAAGTATTTATTAGAATACTTGGTTCAGAGGTATGTGAAGAAAAAGAATATGAGGAAGAATTAAAAAAAAACTATAACCAACACAGATTTCAACATTCTCTGCTCAGCTGTCCACATACATACGACAAGGTGGAATTACATTTTTGGGATGTTGCAAGCGTATAACAAAGCAGGCAGAAGCACATTGTAAACAGAAGTATTGATAAAAAAAAAGGAACAGAATAAAAAGTGAAGTAACTCTTGAACAAAACACTGACCGTAAACATGAAAAAGAAAGTGTTGCCACATGAAGCTTTGCACTTGAGCTGCAGTCTCTTCAATCCGCTGCAGCAGCGTTAGTCATCTTCAATCACTGCAGGTTGTTCAGCTGGAATGAGATAAACCCATGAGTCCCCCCCCCCAAATAAAAATACATGTCGCTTTAAAGCATCATCTGACACGTTTGTAAAGGCAAATATGTGAGAAAACAGTAGCCTGACATTCTGGGAAGGGGCTTTGTAAATGTCAGCTCAGGGTAGGGTGAGAGGAATCTGCATTAAAGTGCAGATGAATTAGACTGTATGGGTGACATAGTGCAAGTCTGTGGTAGCAGCAGTCGATTAGACTGTTGTCAGGCTATTAAATAGGCATTATCAGTTGCTATTAGCCCCATAGATGTGGGCCAATAGGGGCCTACTACACCCACTAGTAGGTTTTGTCATCTATTCACATGGTAGATCAAAAGAAAGAAGGTATAAAAGAACACGACAGCGACCTCTAGCGACCGTAGTAATTATAACAGGAGCAGAAGCGGAAGTCAGGCGATGTAGTATAGACACCGTGAAACTCCATAAGGGGGGAAGGGAAAACATGGGACTTTGTACTTACAGTATTTTAACCCAAAACACAATGTTTTTCCCTAAACTCAAACAAGTGTTTTTTTTGCCTAAACCTAAAGAAGTTGTAATTTTCTTACCTAAACCTAAGTGTTTTTTTTTTTTTTGCGTAATCATAAAGAAGTTTTGTTGCCTAAACCTAAAGAAGTTGTAGATTTATTACCTTAAGAACTAAAGAATTTGTAGTTTTGTTGTCTAAACCTAAAGAAGCCTTTTTGTTTGTGCTCAAAACATTACGTTTCATTCAGTTTTAAAACATGTTAGAACGTGTTACTTTTAAGTTTCACTTTTGCAACGTAGTGGGTGTAGTAGGCCCCTAATGACCCACATCCAAGTGATAATGTACAGTGAAAGAAACCCCAACAGGGCGATGCCGCACGCCCCCGCTCCACGTCGAGGTGCGACATCGCTCTGAAGGGGATTCTTTCACATCAATGACCCACTAGCTGTACATAGCAGAGAAATAGCAGAACGCAGAACGCTGTGATGGACCAATCAGAATCTAGTATTCAACACAGCCGTGTAATAAGGTGCTTAAAGCGACTGATAATGCCTATTTAACAGCCTGACAAAAGTCGAATCACCTACAAGTTGAACACCCTCAACTCAACACTACTGTGTGAAAGACTGTGTTTAACATCCAACTGCGTGGTTCAACAGGGTTTAAAATGCGTCAAATGCATGGCTCAGCAGGACGAAATGATTGTGCAAGTTTCTCAGAAACGGACAAAAAAACAGATGCACAGACAAACTGAGACAAACAAACCAAAAGTGTTTAACAGAACATGACACACACGAGGGGTGAGAAATTGAAGAGAGAGCGAAAAGGAAGTGTCAGCTGAGGGACGATAACTATATTCGTATAGGGAGTGTCCCACGCACTCACACACACACTGCTCACACTGCCTCTTGTTCTCTCTCTCTTCTCTGTGTCATCTTCATTTCCTCCTTACATAAGCTGGCTTGAAAAAGCAATATTAGTGATAGTTGACAGCTGGCAAGCAAACGCAAGAGGTGAGGGAACAGGGAGATCTGCGCTCGCGGTGCAGACTGAGCATTTTCTACTTCTCAGAAGGTGAGACATCTAGAGAGGTCATGATACACAGTGGTATATCAGAGATTGTTATTTCAATTTAACAGAACATTTTGGGCATTTAATATCCCCAAGGAGCTTCAGAGGAGTGTGTGAAAACCGCCCTGTGCTGCTGGATGGTTGACTGAGCTGTGGGGGAACATCTGGTGCACATTTAAATCCAAGGTAATCTCTTTCTGAACCACCTGGAACAAACAAAGTGTAAGATTTATTGGATTTTTTGGACGTGTTGAAGCTGTCTCGTCTCGTGTGTGCTTGCAGAGGGTATGTAGAAATTGTTTCCAAAGAGCTGGTTGCTGGTTGCATGAGGTCATATCTGTCTCTCAGTTTTCTTCTGTCTTTAATTTCTTTGTTTCTCTCTCGTCTCTCTGCCTCTCTGTTCCCAGTTCATTTGCTTTACCTAACCCTAACCCTGTCTCTTGCTTGCCACATCAGGCCCTTTGACCTTTAGCCCTAACGTCTCAGTTGGAGTGTGATCCGGTGGGATGGCAGAGGGCGGTGTGAGTACATGCCCCCAGGTGTTTGTGGTGGACAGCCAAGCTGGCTACGTCTCCGTGCCCGTGAGCAGGAGGAAACCAAGATGGGCGAGAGTTGGCCAAAAGTCTCTTCTCCTGCTGGTGGGACTCGCCCTGTTGGGACTTGTTGTCGAGGGATGTTTCATCTACAGTCTATACAAAAAAACGCAGGTTAGGCTGATGCTGGCATGTGATTGTGATTGTGTGTCTGAGTGAAGCAAGAAGCCTCAGTGCCGTGCTGGAACTCATGGAAATTCCTACTCTCAAGAATTTCCCTAATTTCCTCTACGTCATAAAACGGACAACTGAAAACTTTTGTACATGGGTCGTCATTTGCCCTTTAAGTTTCAGGTCCATGATGACAAATGTGTCAAATGGACTCTTTCTCTAGTCCTACTTCCCTTTCTTTTCTCTCTCATGTGCAAACCCACAATATAACTTCGCTTTTCTAGGACAGTTTCATAATCTTGTTTATTACACACCTGCCCCTATTATGTTGTACTCTCTGCATGGTATGTAATATGCACTACACGCTAAAATCTTAGAGACTGTACGATGTCCAAAAATGACTCTCATCCATCGCTTTACCAGCCATTGTATTTCTCAGTAGCTCACTTACAAAACAGAAAGTTGCCATGTAACATTTTGCCACATTATTTTGTTTTTATGTTTATATCACATGAAAACTGAGGCATTAAAATACATTTATTACAGCTTTATATGACCAAATTAAATAACACAAAAACAAAAAAATAATAATTTTAGAATTAAAAAAAAATATTTAAAATGTATTTTCTGTTTGTTTGTTTTGTTTTTTTAATTCAGGGCCTCAATGTTTTTTGTGTCAAATGACAGTAAGTCTTTCTTTGTGTGTACATTTCTATTGGTTTTAGGATACTTCCTGTTCTTACAGTACATTCTCTTGAACTTTTGACACCTTGCTTGTAAAAACACACAGATTTGTATTACTCACTCACACATGTGTTGTTCATTCTGTATTTCTCTCACCCTCTTTGTTCTTTCTCTCCCTGCAGGAATTTTCCCCCTGTAAGTCTCATCCTCTCTGCCAGGATCTGTCTGGCCGGCAGGTAAGTGTGGGTGTTCAGTACTTGTTGGTACGGCATTGCGTGTCACACTGTCACACTGCCAGATGTTTGTTGGAGTTTTCAGCTCAAATGCCTTTTTTTCTGTTTCAGGGTGACACGATGAGTCAAATGAGAACTAAAGGTATAGAATTACTCTCTGTATATAACTATGTTGAAGTATTTTGAGCTATGCGAGTTTTAGAGCTTGCACAGGCAAAACCTCATGCATGAATTGAGATGTGAGGTTTTAACACTGATTGATTGGTTGGTCTGATCCTGCTTTCTTGAACAGAGTCCAATGAGATTCCCACAGTGCGACCACATCTGGATCAGCTCCAACAGAGGCCCTTTGCTCAACTGATAGGTTAGTGGCCTTCTCAACACCCACACCAAAATACCGTACCTTAAAGATGCAGTAGGTAGAATTGAAGCAAATATGATTTTAAATATTATATCCTGACAGTAGTGCATGAGACAGGTAATCTGAAAAAAATCATGTGCCTCTGTGTCCTCCGGTGTCCTCCGGAGTCCTCCGTTGTCCTCCGGTGCTCCTAATGGTATATGAAGGATTTCACAGGCCGTAGGAAAACAACCAATCAGAGCTGAGCTGGAGCCTTGCCGTCTCTGAGCAGCTGTCAATCACTCGCGAACTCCGATCAAGCGGTCAAACTAGGAAGCGGTCAAACTAGGCAGTGCTGATCAAATCTGAATCAATATTCTGTTACTGTAATGCCGATTTCTCCCCTCAAATGTTTTCAGAAACATCTTGTAGTGTGCTGTTAAAATATAAAATGAGAAAGTTTGTGATCCGGCAGCCATGTTGAGATCAGTTGAAGAAATACCAAGCACCGCCCACCAGCTGGAGCAAACTTTCTAATTTTACAGCTAAACCGTACACTACAAGATGTTTCTGAAAACATTTGAGGTGAGAAATAGGCGTTACAGTAACAGAATAATGATTCATATTTGATCAGCGCTGCCTGGTTTGACCGTTTGATCGGAGTTTACGAGTGATTGACAGCTGAATGAGCAGCCAATAGGAACGCTCTCTCTCTGAAATGACCTGTGATTGGCCAAAGTCTCCCATCAGGAGCTAGATTTTTGAAGGCCTGAAAGCAGAGCCATGAGGAGGTGCAGAAGTCTAGTTTTCTCTCAGAACACTTAAATTACAATATGCTGAAAGGTTATTATGGAATGTTTGCCCAATGATGCCAAAAATATTCTGCCTACTGCAGGTTGAAAGTTTAATTTGAACTATTCTCCTTCATTTTCTTTGTTCACAATGACTCTTTTCTCTCCTCTCTCTCATCTTAATCCCAGGCTCCAACACTCCTAAAGGGGAGAACAATGTGGTGCTGTGGCTAAACACCGCTGGTGAAACCGTCACCAACAACATGGTCTACGAAAATGGCCGGTTGATAGTCGAGAAGGACGGTTACTACTACCTCTACTCTAAAGTGACATTGAACTCATCAGAGGAGTGTGTGCTTATCCAGCACAAGGTCATGAAAGGCACCAAGGCCTATGGAAACAAAATAGAACTTATGAAATCAAAAAGGTTAGTCAGTGTACCACTCCTTACTTCCTTACTTCGTTGCACACATGCTTACAAGGGTGCAACCAGTTTGTAGCTTAGTTTCTGTGTGTTTAAAAGCAAGCTGAAATCTTCATTATGTTGTTGTAAGTCCACTTACTGACGTCTCGGGCATGTTTCCTTTAGTATCCGCTGCGGGACCAGGACCACGAAATCTTCGAGTGCAAAGGCTTCAGATAGGGAGGATCGGTGGAACAGTTTTCTGGCTGGGATCTTCCATCTGCGGAGTGGAGATACAATTTTTGTAGAATTGGAGAATATAGACAAGATACACCCAGGAAATACTGAGAATCTCATGGGGGCCTTTATGATATTTCCAGGAGATATGCTGAAATAATACCTCTGTCCCACATTGTGATCAGATTCTATGTCTCTGTGTGTTAATTTACACCATTTGTTGTGGTAATCTAAATTATATCAATGAATGTATTTGAATCCCTTATGAAGAAGCAACAAAATGGTTGTGATATCATAAAAAAGTATCTGATATTCAGGGTATGTATTTGAAAATTTGTTACCTATTTTTTTGTGTGAATAAAATACTGT
The DNA here is from genome assembly GCF_015220745.1 of Sebastes umbrosus. NCBI lineage: Eukaryota > Metazoa > Chordata > Actinopteri > Perciformes > Sebastidae > Sebastes > Sebastes umbrosus. The sequence goes on along the minus strand of NC_051271.1, from coordinate 27,447,426 downwards.
TTTTTATCAAACAACCATGGCATCATTTCGTGATACGGTACGGTCACATCTTGGACAGGCAACAAGATCAATGAGAAACATGTTTATTATAGATATTCTGCGTAAGAATAAGAACAGATTTATTTTCTTCTCACACAATGAACCGTGCAAACAAACACAAGACTGTTTTGAACCAGCTTGGATAGCTTACTGAGACAAACCACATAACAGAGTTGCAGATTTATAGATACGCAAAATACACCTACGCCTCTGTGTGTGTGAAGAGCGGATGTGGTTGAGTAAGGATGCACTGAGGAGAGGATGTAGGGGAAGAGTTACTGAGGTGCTGAGGTTAGTGTGACTGACTCAGCTCTTTTCACAGTACAGGGGAAAGTTTTGCAGACATTGCAGTATGGTGTCAAATGGAAAAAAAAAAAGACACATGGAGGTACGGAGAAGTCAAGTAAAGGAGAGTTTGGTGACCAAAGAGGGAATTCTGCTAGAAAATTAGGGTGGAAAAAGAAAAACGTTACAAATGCATCAGATTAGTATGAAGACACCGGAAACCATGTAGACAGGTAGAGAGACTGACAGGTAACCAGATGTATGTGAGAGGAAAGAGTGACCTCAGCTCCATTTCAGATATTTGGGTCATTTCCTGCTCTGAGGCACAGATAAACATCTGTGTATCTGCAACAAACACACAACAAGATAACACTCTTGCAGCCTGGGCATGAAAGGTTTGCACCTAACACCACCTCATCATGCTGCTGTTCATTCTTTGCAGTGTTGGAAGCTGTCAAGTGTATTTGCTCAAGTGCTGCACTTAAGGACAATTTCTGTTGTTGTGATTTACTTGATTGTTTTTGTCTTGTACCGTGTTATATCTACAGTATGCTCCACTACATTTCAGAGGCAAACGTACATTTTACTTCATTCCACTCATTGCAGCTATTCATTATTTTGAAGATTAAGATTTTGCAGCATTACGTATATTCGGTTTATAAAATATGATGCAGAGTTCAAGATTAAACTACTCAACAGTATAATTAATGGATAGTTTGTATGCTGTTGGTTGCATGTGCATCGAATGGTTTCACACTACACTGATCAACAGGTGGTGGTCACGTGGCACCAAGAAACTCAGCAATACGCCAACACAGACAGAGAACAAAAAGAAAGCCAGCACGTTAACATGGATGTAAATAATGCATGATTTAATATACTTTTAAAATCGCCTTTACAAATGTTTAATGCACCTTTACCTTCGTAAATGCACCTTTAAAGGTGCATTGTGGAGTTTTCTTGTAATCATACAAAAGTTATGTTTACATTCAGTGTTACTCACCAAAACACATTATGATGCCCTTGAGGTCAAACCACAGACTGTATGAAGTGAACGTAGTCACCGTGATGTCACCCATTGGTTTATGTACTGCTGTTTTGAAGCCTTGAGTTCTGCATTTTGGCCGTCGCTATCTTGTTTTTTTTGCAACCAGAAGTAACACAAGAGGTTGGAGCCAAGTACAACTGAATGCTGAATAAGACATTTTTTCACACTGTGAAAGGGTTAAAGTTGTATACAAAAACACAGACAACAACCAGACCGGACAACGCTGTGGTAGCGACCCGTCAATCACGAGGTAGCCACGCCCTAAAGCATACCCTGCTTTATGGTCTATTTGACTCTAAATGGTACCATAATTTACTAAATGAACATCATGCTGTGTTGAAGAAGACTTGAAACTAGAGATTGAGACCATAAACTCATGTTTACAATGGTTACTGAGGTAATAAATCAAGTGAGAAGTAGTATTTTCTCATAGACTTCTACACAATCAGACTTCTTTTTGTAACCAGAGGAGTCGCCCCCTGCTGGCTATTAGAAAGAATGCAAGTTTAAGGCACTTCAGCATTGGTTTCACTTTTCAGAACCAGAGGTTGCCGGCTGGCTCAAACACACATTTTGAATGCATTTGCTTCCTCCTAAATAATTTGCAATGCTGATTTTTACATTGTTTACATTCATGTTTACTAGCTTGTCATCTCTGGTGTGTTGCTGTATTTCTAAGTGCGTTACAACCTCCTGTAGATCGGTTGAATGATGAGAATCCATTGTTGAATGTGAATCGAGTCACCTGTATGTGTGTGTGTGTGTGTGTGTGTGTGTGTGTGTGTGTGTGTGTGAAACAAATAAAAGGTCAAAAACTCCACTTGGGACTTTTAAACCTGCAATAACTGTTTTTGGCCACTTGGGGGCAATGGAAACACGCTGTGAACACAACACTGACATATCATCACCTTTTTAGTTGGTATGGCGAACTTTTTAGCAAACAGTTGCTTATTTACACGTCCAGCAACTACAGAGAAAAATGATCATTTGAAGTTGTGAATGAATGATAATCCAATATCTACTCTCTTTTAGCTCTGTTTTTGGTCTCTACCACTTTGTGACAGAAATATTTCTCTCTTTAGCTGCTAAATGCTCTGCTATGTTCACCAACTAATCACTACTGTGTCTCTCTGCTGTTTGGTGCTGAGCAGGTAGTGCACAGTGGGTTTTTTAGAGCAAACAGCAGCCTGCTGTGGCTGAAAATGACGAAGCAGTGAGAGTGAAACAAAACAGTAAAGTTGCAGCTAAACAATGAGCAGAAACTCTCTATAAAGCTCCGTAGAGCCGATGAGGAGCTGCAGATTTAAGCGATAATTCTCTGGTTCATCACCGACCCCTTTCACATTGTTATTATAAAAATATTGATTAGAGCCGCTTTAAGTAAAGGATCGAAATACATCTTGAGCCGCTGATGTGTAGCTTTGAACATAAACAATGAATTGTACTTAGTTTTATGTGTTTCTCAGTTTGGGAATCAATATATTTAATGAGTCACCATAAAGAAAATAAATGGAAGAGAGAGAGCAGAAATGTTAAAAAGCACACAGTCACTGTTCATAAGTAATGATCTAATTAAACCAGCTATGTTTTTTTAAAAATCACATGCAGCATTTCCTCTTAGATATTTGCGTTCTGCTTCGTGTGTGCGCTGACAAAATGAAAGCCGTAACTCATATATCATAATAGCAGGTACCATTTATTTTCACGTGGGTTTAAATCACACAGGAGGTGTAATTGTGTTTGTTTGCTGGCCCACATAGAGGTTTGTTTTTCGAAACCACACTGTTTGGTAAATAAACAGGAAATGATGTACATCTAGTTCCCGGTATGAGCTGCGTAACAGCAGGGAACTTTCCCTTACCGATGAACTTTTCACATATTCCACTTGAGACTTTGTCACAATCGCTTTCACACTCGTCACTTTCTACTTTTCACACCAAAATGATCTCAGTTTGTTCACCATATCCATGTTTAATATGGATTACGATAAAAATACATTCAACAATGTGTAGTTTGTCCATAGGACTTACATATCTTTAAAAAACAAAACATTTTCTAAATTCACGAGTCCACATATTAAAGATATTTTAGATATTCTGGTCATGTTTTGATTACAGAAAGGTCATTTTTATGGGTTTTTGTAAAAGTTCATTTATAAGTGCAGAGTGTTAGTCATCACTGTTTTCATCATTTGCCAGAAGAGATTAAATGAGTCCACTTTAACTACACTAGATCGAAATGAGGTCCCTGAGGAGCTTGTTGGGGTTTTGGAGCAGAATTATAATCACATCAATAAGCCTCAACTTTATGCCCCCAGCCATTTATAAAATGAAAACAGAGCTATAAAGTCATATGGGCTGATTAAATATGCAGTGAATTGCACAAAAATGCAATCAATGTAGTGATATCTACATCAAAATAAATGTCTATAAAAACATAAATATAGGTACATAAATATATATTATCAAATAAATATATCATACACAGAGTAACGTATACAGAATGAGGTGAGTGTCTAGTCTTTTCCATTATGCTGTTTGCATCATCATGAATGCAACTTCTCTTCAGATTCCACCTGAAATTCCTGCTAAGCTTCATCTTCAAGAAATCTGGTCCTAGCTTTGAAAATGGCGCCGCCGCCTGTCCATTTTCACCTTCTTGGACTTTAAGAAAACACAAAACTGGTGTTGTTCTTTAGTAACGACCCAGAGGTCACGGGCAGATCTGCTTCCTGCTGCCAGCAGTGTGGCACTGCAGCATCCACATCAGTCCACGAGGAACATCCCCAATCCTGAGCCTTTAAGTTCCAGTTTCCAGTCCGTCAGCCCGTTCTCTGGTACGGTCATCTGAGTGAGCAGTTTCTGCCCCTCCAGCTGGCTCACCGTCCAGCACTTCCTGCTCACAGGCGTTATGTCTGCCATTTCCGGAAGCTCCACCTCGCAGGTGAGCTTATTGCCCAAGCGCACGGTGAGGAGGCCCGCGTCGCAGGTGCCGGTGCAGGTGAGGTTGAGATCGATGTATATGAAGTAGGTCCCAACCTGCTTGGCCTTCAGCAAATGCTGCTCGGCGTCAAACAAGAAGTTGCTCCCTACAGAAGTCCCAGTAGCATAGTCGACTGCATCCCAGTGCATGGTTGAGGTCTTCAACTTGCCTGCAGGAGGAGACAAACACATCTCAGTTAGATGATGCTTACACAGTGCATTCCTTCCTGTTGTTGTCTTGCCTTAAGTCTGACGTGATCTGACACACATCAAAACCATATGAAATATTCTTAATGCTATTTTAGTGGTGCAAATGGAGGATCTTTATATCTTTAAAGTTTGGAAATTACACTCTTCCTATATAGAGAGGGGAAATATTCTACATTACAACCCTAAAAGACCATTATCATCATTTATTTATTTTTCTGTTAATCTGTCCCTTAACATTTATGTTATATTTGTGCTTTTTTTAAGCAAATAAAAGTAGACTTACTTGATTTGGCTTCCAGATAGACAAAGTTCTGCATCTGTTGACAAAATCGAAAATATAAAGTGGATTAAAATGTGCACAGGACATGGGCCAAACTTTAAAAAAATGAGGGTGAAGAAGACAGGTAGTGATTCAAATGTGAATGATAGTCATTTGTTTACCTTGTATGCTGGGTCAGGTGTGTCTCCTGTCATCCTGGATGTCTCAGGATGAACATGAGGATGAGTTAGGGACTCCAGTTTGGCTCTTAGCTCCATCACAGCCAGCAGCCCGCCGACAGCCACAGCTGACACCGACACGAACAGAAACAAGACGGACACGACGAGGAAAACGTCCAGACAGCATCCACGTCGACCACTGCTCTTCTTCTGGAGAGACTCTGCGTCCATCTCTTTATCTTGATGTCCCATCAGTTGGCAGTAGGATGCCTGAGCTTCAGAGAGATCGTCCAGTTTTCAGATGGAGCGAATAAAAACAAGGCTTTTTTGGAAGTTGTACAGCTCCAAGGTGGTGGTCGGTGGTGTTTAATTACCTCCTCAAAGATAGTCCTCCTCCTTGATGTTGATGTCACACGGTTCAGTCCGCGTCTTAACGTGAATGTCGCGTCTGTGAGCAACATGGTGGCTTTTTATAGCCCATAGTTAGTGTGCACTCAGTTTCAGGCTGGGAGGAAAAACGCGGAAGTCATGGATTTCCCTCTCTCGCCTCCTCACACACAACACGCCCCCGGACGATACGCTGACTTTCCCATAATGCGGTTGCGCAAGTGCGGCCCTGAACGCAGCGTGGTGGAGGAGGTGGAGGTGGAAAACGAAAGGGAGATGAGATGCGCATCCTCCACTAGACTCACTACCTCACTAGACTACATTCCGACACAGTCAAACACAAAGGCTCAGCTTTCCTTCACACGGCTGGCAAAAGTGGCACAATGGAGATGATGAAATGAGAACATTCATTTGGACTTGATGGCCAGTACTCCATCAGATATAGTGGTGTACAACCCAAATACATGTTTTCAAGAGCTCGTTATCCTTAGAACATTTTAGAAAGGAAACTATCATCACATTTAATTCATGATGTCTAATTATCGTTTGATATGTTTAGATATACTTTATTTTATTCTGTACTGTTTTTTAAATATTTGCACTATCTGTTTATATAATGTTTATTTTTGTTTATAGCTTATTTTGAATATTGTATATTGGTAGAAATTCAATTTTTGTATTCTCATTTTATTCTAACGTTTTTATCTATTCTTTTGTTGTTATACTGTTTGACTTGCACCGATAAAAAAACAAAGCAAACTCCTAGTGTATACCTCTTACACCTGGCAATAAACACCATTCTGATTCTGATTCTGATTTTGTATGTATTTCATTGTTTTTATTGGATTGTTTTCCACTGTTTGTTTAGGTCTTTCTGCACATTTTGTGTACTTCTTGTTGTTGTTTAACTTTTGTTGTATTTTTAAAATGATGTTAGTTTAGATCTTTCTTCCTTTTTTGTTATTATTTTTTTTTTCTCCTGGGGTTGTGGGGGAGATCCCTTATATAAGCCTGTGGCTTCTTGACCTCTCCTGATACATTTGTTGTTTGTTTTTTTCATTGACTGGATTTTGTGAAGTTTTATATATGTGCAATTAAAAAAATAAATACAAATATTTGGGAAAGCAGCCTATTTTTTTTTGAGTAGGTTATAATGTTGAAAAGAAACAAGCTGTGTGTGGGTGTGTATGCGTGTGAGGTGTAGTAGGATGTAATAGGATAGGGACGGGCCCGTTTGACAACAGTATTTCATCATCAAGCTAAAGAAAGCTCCCAGCAGCCACTCCTCCAGGTTTACGTACCTGGCGTAATTCTGGCACAACCACGTGCCAACTGGTGTCAAATCAGGATGTGAATTCTGCGGTTGTGCAAAAACATACTGGGAATCCCCCGAGAGAGCGAGAGAAAGGTATCCCGAGAAATAAAAAAAAACTTTTCCACTGCTCAGACCTTTGTCAGCCAATCAGAAAGCAATCTTGTACTGGTTCAGTATATAAAGGCTTGATGACGACAGATGTGTGTGTGTGAGAGAGAGAGGTGTTCGAGACTCAGAGTGAAAGGAGCGGAGCCGGAGAGTTGTTTCCAAACAAGTGTTTTCGCTATGGAAATGTTCATATAACAGAACAAAAGATGGAAAACGAGCACTTTGGTGTTGCATAAAGTCACACTTACATATTAGATGCTATTTTACACCTGTCATTTAAATTAATTAGCAACCATTTCTAAAAATGTATGCAGTGATTTATTTTATATTTCACTGAGTAAGCAGATTGTGACTATAGTATAAACAAAAAGCAGTATTACAGTTATGGGACTGAGCATGTGGCTGTACAGGTTAAAAGTAGTAGAAGATGTTGAATTTTTTCACCCTGCAATCTTTGTACAGTTCTGACAGTTGTGCTGGAACATTTTAAAGTAAATTATATGGCTAAAAGTATGTGGACGAGTGCTATCCTCAGCCAAATTCTTAGTCGACTAACACTTGTGATTTTGTCGACAGATCTATAAAATTTCCTCCGCAAGGAATCGCACAACGGCACCACTTTAAATACTGTTTACCGGAGATGTGCTCATAAGTTACTTGGAGGGGGTAAGCTAGAAAAAAAAATATTTATAAAGCTCTTTTCACATACATACATTACAAAGCGCTTTACAACATCATTTTATTTATTTATTAATTTATTTGACAGGGACAAAATGCACATAATTGAAATGCAACCGATACAATGTATGTAGGACTTCTAGCCGTAGCTAATTTGCAGACCTTGTCCCTGGTTAGGCTTTTAAGGTAAAATAAAAATACATAATACCACATCATACATAAAATCACATATTACAACATTGTACATTACAATCAACTCACATATGTATGTTCCCTATCAGAGATCAGAGATCAGAGGTTTGGTTTAGTTTCAGCCAGTGTTTCACCTTTTCATTAAACTGTTTCAGGTCAGGTTGTATTTTTATTTCCGTTGGAAGAGCTTTCCAAAAATATATTCCTTTTACTGAAAAAGATGATTGACTGAAGGTTGTTCTTGTAAACATACAAGAAAGAGCTCATATAAAGATATGGTGACCACACGAGCCACGTGATTAATAAAGGAATAAATAAAACAATGCATAGAGAGAAGTACACAATAAAATGCTAACCTGGTAAATGCAGGTTACCAAACGCCTGTCTCATCAGGTGAGTCTTTAACTGACCTTTAAACGAATCCACTGAGTCAGCGGACCGTGAAGGTGCGGGCAGAGCATTCAAGAGTTTAGGTGCTACGGCCTCGAAAGCACGATCACCACAAGGCGAGTGCACGGGACAGACAACAGGTTTTGCATGTTTGGCCTTATAGAGCGAGCTGATGAGTAAGGGCGAAGTAGTTCAGCCACATATGCAGGAGTCTGACCGTGCATAAGTCATTAAGAATGAAAAAAGCATGAAAAAAATACCAATCAACTAAAGAAATCTTAGTCGACGAAGACCAACGAAGTTGACTAATCGACTAAGAGGGGTCAGTGGACACACTTGTCCACATACGTTTTTTGTACTTTTGTGCTAAGAGGGTAATAGATTCAAACCTGGCTTGGGGCCCTTCTATGTGGAGTTTGCATGTTCTCCCTGTGTTAGCGTGGGTTTTCTCAGGGTTCTCCGGCTTCCTCCCACAGTCCAAAGACATGCAGGTTAATTGTTGACTCTAAATTACCCGTAGGTGTGAATGTGAGCATGAATGGTTGTCTGTCTCTCTGTGTCAACCCTGTGGTAGTCTGGCAACTTGTCCAGGGTCCCTTAGTTCTAATCAAGGACATTCTCAAAGAATCAGCATACAATGATATATAGTATGCCTCAGGTTTGTGGCAACAGTCTGAGGCTCTTTGAACTTGATACTGATCATGGAAGGGAGGTCCATAACAAAGTGAGGTTGGTGAGGACGAACTTGACTACCTGCATCTGCACAGAGCCCTAATCTAAACCCCCGTCCGACACCTTTCAGATGAATTGTAACGGCAGACTTCATCAGCCAGCATCAGCCACACCTCACTGGTACTCTTGTGGCTGAATGGGAACAAATCCCTGTGGACGGGTTCCAAAACCGTGTGGAAAGCCTTCACAGAAGAGTGGAGGCTAACAGCAGATTAATGCCCTCAAGTGTGACACCTTCAATTTCTGCAAGAGGATAATAGTGGCAAAAAATGATCAATGAGAAAACTGGTGATGACAAAAAGCTTCCAACTGATAGTAAGCTTAAAAGTAGCCCAACCCGGGTGAAGGAGACAATGTGTCCCCCCACTATAAATCAACCTCTATGAGAAAGAGTTTATTGTCCTCTATATTTCTGTCTATAAAGATTCATTTTACACAGAAAAAAAGCATCTGAGTACTTTGAAAATGATGGTGAAGGTACAGGCAGTCATGGTGAAGTTGCCGAATAATTTTCATCATAGTCTGATGTTATGCTACACGTGTGGTGTAATGTAACACGCATGGCTCTAGGCATGACAGTGTGGGTCTGTCTGTCGGTGTAGCACTTTGGTCAAGACTTAAATATTAGATGGGTTGCCATGGAATTTGATACTGGTATTCAAGGTCCCAAGAAGATTAATTCCAATGACTTTGGTTATTTCCAGTAGGCTACCTGTCTGAGAAGTGAAGCCAATGCTGAAGTGCCTTAAACTTGCATTCTTTCTAACAGCCAGCAGGGGGCGACTCCTCTGGTTGCAAAAAGAAGTCTGAATGTATAGAAATCTATTCGAAAATGAGCCTACTTCTGACTTGATTTATTACCTCAGTAAACATTGTAAACATGAGTTTATGGTCTCAATTGCTAGTTTCAAGTCTTCTTCAATACAGCATGATGTTCATTTAGTAAATTATGATCCCATTTAGACTCAAATAGACCATAAAGCAGGGCATGCTTTAGGGCGTGGCTACCTTGTGATTGACAGGTCGCTACCACGGCGTTGTCCCTGTTTTCGTCTTACAACTTTAACCCTTTCACAGTTTGTTTACAGGTCATGAAAGTTAATTGTTTTTGATCGCCTGAAAACTTCTTATTCAGCATTCAGTTGTAGTTAGCTCCACCCTCGTGTCACTTCTGGTTGCAAAAAAACAAGATGGCGATGATCAAAATGCCGCACTCAAGGCTTCAAAACGGCAGTCCAAAAACCAATGGGTGATGTCGCAGTGACTACGTCCACTTCTTATATACAGTCTATGGTTATTCCCTGACTTTTTCTGTAACGCCATCAGCAGGTCAAAATTTTGATTCTCATATATTTTGGTTTATAATCAAATACCTAGTAGTGTATTACCTAGTAGTGACACAGCTCACAGTGCAAATGGTGTAACTACTGGTGAGGGCTTTCCCTCCTGAATCAGGTGGTGATCCATACAGCCCGGAACTCCTACAGGAGAGTTTACACTGGGATTTATGGTAATAACACTCAGATGCACCATGCTGATCAAAACACGATCAGCTGATCAGATACGCAGAGTTTGCAAAGAGAGAAATGTTAAGGGAATGTTTGTGGTTGTTCCTGAAAGGGAAGTGCAGTGTTATATAAAGACAGACATGAGAGGGGAAGTGACTGTTACTGGTTCAGAGATATGTTTAGGCTATGAGTTGACTGCTGCTGAGAAACATGAATGTGTCAAAGTTGACACTGATCATATATGCAAAACAGCAAAACTTCTATATATAGGTTTCCTATGAAGATTCACAAAACAGTACATGCATAGTACAGTATACTGTCCATTTTAGCTCAACCTGTATATGTATATGGATAGATAGATAGATAGATAGATAGATAGATAGATAGATATTTCTTTAGCCCACAAATTTAATAATCCAATCAATATAATTACTGTAAAACATTCAAAAATATAAATTTGATATATGACATTAATGAGTTTTTTATATTTCTCAAATTTAAAACTTTTGTTTCCTTGCGTTTGACAAACAATACTTGGAATGTGAAAGCAAGATTTATTTTCTTATCTTGGTAAAGGCCCTGACCGACCAAGCCGAAGGCCGTCCATCGGACAATTTGGGGCATCCATCAGCCTATTTTTTTCGGTGTGTCCCGCACCGCCGATTCAGCATGTTGAATCGGCGCCGGAGCTTGTCGGTGAGAGAAATCTGCACAAGAAGAGAATCGGAAGTGAGGAAAGCAAGCCAACGAGTAAAGTCAAGAGGATAAACACAGAAGGTTCTTCTAATTTTTCATCTTCATCTCACAACGACATGGCCATTTGGAATGAAGCTAAGTGGTGAGTGAGAGTGGTGTGAAAATGGTTGGCCGTTGGCTGTCGTCTTAGTGATGTGTTCGAGTGCAACTTTTTGGCCAAAACAAAGGCGACGTGAGGCAACGCAACTGGTGGCCTTCATCGCCGCTAGCTCTTTGATGTCAGGTCCTTAAGAGTGCTCTCGACCACACAGCAAAAATAAGAAAACATTGGTGAATCCCAGAAATTAATGGGTACTAACAAAATAAGAACCTCCTGGATGCAAACAAAAAGAACAGACATTTTGTTTGTATATCACATTCTGCATGAGGCCCATTGTCATTCTGCACCTGACTCAACAAGTCTCAATTCTGTGTGCATAATAGACACCCCTCTTTGTCGCCATTTATATTTTTTCAGGAACCAGTGCTGCAATGCTGCTGTAAAGCAGGAAATCATTGAGCAACATGCAGTGATTGCAATATTCTTGTTCGTCGTTCAATCATGGGCTCTTGAAATTCCAAATGTCCTCTACTATACTACTATTATTGTATTGTCCTTTAAAGGGGAACAATACCTAAATTAATAATTCCAATAGGCCTATGTTATTTCCTAACATGACCCGCCAGATGGTTCGTTACACGAAACCATCTGAGAAGCCGTCATTGGAAACTGTTCGAAAAAGTGCAGGTACTTCGAAGAATAACTTGGCAGGTGATTAGATGAGTCATCTGTCAATCAAACTCTTGCCGAAGCCGGTCAGGAGAAGAGCAAAACCATCAAGGAAATTCTTTGCTCTACTTTCAACGAAGAAATACTCTCCAGTTCTGATATACCTGATGCAGCATCTATGCTAACCTCTTTAGAAGCCGCCATTGTTGTTTTGAACAGTCACCTCTTTGTGTTGTCACAAACCTAAACCGGGACACTGATTGGTCCGTGCTCTGGCTCGCCGGCCACAAACGCAATACTTGAAGCCTGATGAGATGGATTCTCGCGTCATCTCGTGACATCGCGAAGTTATTAGCTTAGTAAGTTATTTCCATGTTCTAGGAAAGGTCAATCAATATTTGTGAACATGAGTTCCTCTCTCTCAAAGCCAGAAACCAGAGAAGTAAGTCTCAAACTTGTGATGTCATCAAGTATTTTAATCTATAACATCTCATTGTCTATGGAGCAGCTCCACACTTTGTACTCTATGACATCACAAATTTGAGTTTTAGCACTCTAGTTTTTAGATTTGGGAGAGAGTTGTACAAGTTTATTAATATTTTTTGGACTGTCTTAGACCATCGGAATAACATGTATGAATTTTGAAAATGGGTGTGGTTCCCCTTTAATATGTTCGTTTTTAGATTTTCTAGCGCTCTGCATGTCCGTCTTTCCGTCCGTCCTTCCGTCCGTTTGGGTGTCACACTTTCGTTTCCGGAGTAGAACTTGGAAACTATTTAACTTAGGAACTTCAAATCTTGGTATGACAGTGTGGTCTAGTTGTGCCTTTTGGGGGTCAGAAGTCCAGAGTGCCCAAATGTTTTGAAATTTGTGGGCACCCTGGACTAGACTTATTCCATTAGTTCCAAAAGGGCAAAACCGTTGGCCCTACTTTAGTAGAGGTCAAGCAGTAACTGGGGGTATGTGAGCCATGCTCACTTTTGCCTTGTTCCCCCTACTGCAGTTTTTCTTCATTCCTTAGGAAGTAATTATTGTAATTAATAACTATCCTAAAAAGCCTGATACAACTCCGCCAGGCTTCCTGCCCTGACACTCTCCATCAAACTGCACATCCTACAAGCTATTATGTATTCAAATATCCATCCTCTGTTTGAACTTTCTGTTCATGTTAACTTTCCCACCTATAGTATCGCTCCTGTTAGAGAACAGAGAATCACTTTTTAAATTTCCTCTTCTGAGGCTCTGTCTATGTTTTGCTCTCCCGTGTTGAGTTTTTTTGGGGAGTTTTCTCTCATCTTCTTATAAAGCTCAAGCCTGGTCAGGAAACTTTGGTGTTGCAGGTCTGTAAAGCCCACTGAGACATTGTTTGTGATATTACAATATAAATAAATTTAACTTCCTCCACCACATTTAGCATTCCCGTACAACACAATCTAACCTTATGATGTGCGAATTGCAAAAAATGTGCTTCAGTAATTAAACTGTCATGAGGAATGACAAGTGTGAAAAGGCAGTGGGTGTGATGGGAAAAAATATGGGACTGTTTGTGCGGGGGAGTGACAGACAGAGATGGGGAAGTCAGCATGAAACAGAGAAAATGAGAAATGTAGCATTTATCATTACAAGTATGACATACAGTTTGCAGAAGGTCAGATGCTCCTGCAGGGCAAATACCCATGTCTTCTGTTCCCTAATGAAACTAACCACACTTGTTCAAACATAATCACACAGATAAATAAATTCCTCAAAGGTTTCCAGATTTGTTTGTTGAGAAAGCGTTATCCAAAACCAGCAGCACATCTGTTTGTCAGGACAGGCTGTCACGTTACATTGATAGTGCTGGAGGGTTTCGTTTGAGTGTGCGTGATGGAATAATTGTATTGTAGTTTGTACGAATAACTTACACACGTACGTATTGGATTGCTGATGTAGTTAATCAATCTGTTGGTAAAATAAAGCAAGCGTTCTGCCAGGCTCGTCACAGGAAGTGACGTACAGTATTACTCAGCGAGCTTCTGCAATGTGTCATGCGGAGGTACAGACGTAGGCAAAATTGTTGGTACTCCTCCGTTAAAGAAAGAAAAACCCACAAAGGTCACTGAAATAACTTGAAACTGAGAAAAGTAATAATAAATAAAAATGTATTGAAAATTAACTAATGAAAATGAGACATTGCTTTTGAATTTTGGTTCAACAGAATCATTTTAAAAAACAAACTAATGAAACTGGCCTGGACAAAAATGATGGTACTCTTAACTTAATATTTAGTTGCACAACCTTTTGAGGCAATCACTGCAAACAAGCGATTTCTGTAACTCTCAATGAGACTTCTGCACCTGTCGACAGGTATGTTGGCCCACTCCTCGTGAGCAAACTGCTCCAGCTGTCTCAGGTTTGAAGGGTGCCTTCTCCAGACTGCATGTTTCAGCTCCTTCCACAGATGTTCAATAGGATTTAGATCAGGGCTCATAGAAGGCCACTTCAGAATAGTCCAATGTTTTGTTCTTAGCCATTCTTGGGTGTTTTTAGATGTGTTTTGGGTCATTATCCTGTATGAGGACCCATGACCTGCAACTGAGACCAAGCTTTCTGACACTGGGCAGCACATTTCGCTCCAGAATGCCTTGATAGTCTTGAGATTTCATTGTACCCTGCACAGATTCAAGACACCCCGTGCCAGATGCAACAAAGCAGCCCCATAACATAACCGAGCCTCCTCCATGTTTCACATTAGGTACAGTGTTCTTTTCTTTGGATGCTTCATCTCTTCGTCTGTGAACATGATGTGACTTGCCAAAAAGCTCCAGTTTTGTCTCATCTGTCCAAAGGACATTCTCCCAGAAGCTTTGTGGCTTGTCAATATGCATTTTGGAAAATTCCAGTCTCGCTTTTTTATGATTTGGTGTCCTCCTCGGTTGTCTTCCATTAAGTCCACTTTGGCTCAAACAGTGACGGATGGTGCGATCTGACACTGATGTACCTTGACCTTGGAGTTCACCTCTAATCTCTTTGGAAGTTGTTCTGGGCTCTTTGGTTACCATTCGTATTATCCGTCTCTTCAATATGTCATCAATTTTCCTCTTGCGGCCACGTCCAGGGAGGTTGGCTACAGTCCCATGGACCTTAAACTTCTGAATAATATGTGTAGCTGTAGTCACAGGAACGTCAAGCTGTTTGGAGATGGTCTTATAGCCTTTACCTTTAACATGAAGGTCTATAATGTTCTTTCTAATGTCCTGAGACAACTCTCTCCTTAGCTTTCTGTGGTCCATGTTCAGTGTGGTACACACCATGACACCAAACAGCACAGTGACTACTTTTCACCCTTTAAATAGGCAGACTGACTGATTACAAGTTTGAAGACACCTGTGATGCTAATTACAGGACACACCTTAGTTTAATATGTCCCTGTGGTCACATTATTTTACATCTTTTCTAGGGGTACCATCATTTTTGTCTAGGCCAGTTTCATCAGTTTGTTTTTTAAAATGATTCTGTTGAACCACAATTCAAAAGCAACAGCTGATTTTCATTAGTTCATTTTCAGTAAATTTTTATTTATTATTACTTTTGTCAGTTTCAAGTTATTTCAGTGACCATTGTGGGGTTTTCTTTCTTTAACGGAAGAGTACCAACAATTTTGCCTACGTCTGTATGTATTTCATCAATCGTTACATATGTTCTGAGTGAAAATTCTGAAATACCAGGGAGAAGTTGAACTGAAATTACGTCACTTTTTTAATGGCTCACCTAAGGCAATCATTAATATATAATTATATATCTACAAACTTGCACACACACACACAGTTTTCACATCCATATAGTTGGATTTTCTGTGGTCACGATTACGTACGGGCCTTTTGGAGAAAAATAAAAAACCACCATCGTGATTTGCTGGGCTTTCTAACAGGGAAGTCACTGTCTCTGTTTTCACTTCACAATTAGAAAAGTACAAGTACGCTCTCTCTCTCTTTCTCTCTCGCTCTCTCTCTCTCTCTCTCTCTCTCTCTCTCTCTCTCTCTCTCTCGCCTGCTCTCTTTCTATTTTCCTCTATGTATCGAAAACAAAACAAAAATTGCCTACCATCAGCTGAGGAGACAAATGAAACCTACCCTGGCAGTACTTTTGCTCCCCAGACAGTTAAATTACAAAATGTTTCCATACACTCAGTTTTTCTTTTTTACTACAACTCTGGTAAATGAAGGAATTTGTATTTTCTTTTGCTGGAAGGAAACAATTTTCTCATTTCCCAAAGGAAACTTAGCAACAATAGTATCTTGATCTGTTACTCACAGTCAACCACTCCCCTCCCAAAGAAAAGAAAAGAAATAAAGTGGGATTATGTGACAGGGTCATAATACAGTCAGTTTGTGTATATAAATTCCTGGAAGTACTTACTTACTTAATTCTCTTCATCCACTGTAGGACATTATACATTGTTGGCAACATGTTGATTCTCACCTCAAGTTCATTTTAGCTACATCCTAGTGAGGTCAGTAGATGGCAATACAGAACAGGACTGCTCTGTTTTGTGTCCTCTGCTTTGTTTTCTTCCTGCTCTTGTTTGTTGGATACTGTAATGACACTTTTTGTTTTGTTAATTGAGACTTACTACCTCCGAATGTACATATTAAAACTTCGGTAGGCAGAAAGTTTTTGGCATCATGGGCAAAAACTCCATAATAACCTTTCAGCGTAGTGTAACTCAAGTGTTCTGAGAGAAAACTACACTTCTGCACCTCATCATGGCTCTGTTTTCAGGAAATCTAGCCCATGACGGGAGACTTGGGACAATCACAGGTCATTTCAGAGAGAGAGCGTTCCTATTGGCTGTTCATTCAATGGAGGCAGCTGTCAATCACTTACAAACTCTGATCAAACGGTCAAACTAGGCAGCGCCGATCAATTATGAATCAATATTCTGTTACTGTAATGCCTATTTCCCGCCTCAAATGCTTTCAGAAACATCTTGTAGTGTACTGTTTAGCTTTAAAATGAGAAAGTAAACAGTACACTACAAGATGTTTCTGAAAACATTTGAGCTCGGCTCTGATTGGTTGTTTTCAGATTACCTGTCTCATGCACTACTGTCAGGATAAAGTGACCGTTTTATAAAAATAACTTTTTTAATCATATTTGTTTCAATTGAACCCACTGCTGCTTTAGAGTGTATTAAAGTGTGCTAATAATATGATTTATACTGTAAATGTGAATATAAGTGTAAATGTGCTCTAAAAATTAAAATTTTTAACCTCTGGTTTGTTTCATTCGTGAACTAATGTTTCATTCTCTATAGCCTACAATTTCAATACTTGACAGTTTGATGTTCTAGTCCAGTGTTTCGCAAACTTTTTTTCTGGGGACCCACTTTTTAAAAATGACAAACCATCATGACCCAATTCACAATAGGCTTTATCTATAAATCATGAGACAAGCGAATTTGTGCAAAAATGAACGTTCCTGACCAATTTTACTGCCATTTGCGCATCACTTTATATTATCTTGAATAGGTAAATCAGCCATTTCGCCTTATACGTTTGATAAATCATAAAATTATTTTATGCATGTGTTATTTAAAACATACACACGTGTTAAATACTTTATAAATGAGACAAAATGGACCAAATGGACCAATTATAAATGGAGTTAACAGGCCCTCGGTTTTTTCCTCTCATTAGTAAAACAAACACAATGGATGCTAGCCATTCATTTTAGATTCAATGTTATCAGCAGGCTACAATTATCAGAACAATACAAACCTTCAGGCGCCCTCATGTGGCTCAAATGTGTAGCAGATATGAATGTTAAATAAAAGACTATGGAATTCAGAAAATGTATTTGGTGACCTGAATAAAATCTCCTGCGACCCACCTGTGGGTTGCGACCCAGTGTTTGGGAATGACTGGTCTAGTCTACTTTATCTAAGGGGGACCCAAAACATACTAAGTAATGACAACATAATCATGAACAACTGTGAAGTTTCCCAGGAAACCGACAGAGACTGCAGGAAGTTACTGCGCCCAACCTTAACCATCTTGCGAGAATTTCGCAACACAAGCAAGAAATAGTCCAGCAAGTAGCTTAACCCACGGTAAAAAACACAACCTCTTTTACACTTCAGTTTTTGTACTAAAAAACAAACAAATGTAAGCACATGTTAACAAGTGAGCTCCACATGCTGGTCGGCAGAGTTTGTTACATTTGGACAGAACCAGGAGAACTGATTAAAGTCTTTATGCTATGATAAGCTAACTGGCTGCTGGCTATAATATTTATCATCAGAGGGGTAATGATCTTCTCATCTAACACCCATCAAGAAAGTAGATAAGCCTATTTCTCCAAATGTCAAACTAAATAAAGCTTTATAGATCAGTTATAAGCCATTAATGAGAACAATTTTTGAGTTGCCAGTTTGACCAGGTTAATTGGACTTAAAACCTAGATCTGGACCAAAATCTATTTATTGGCTTACAACTGATCTATAAAGCACTACTAAATGTATTTATTGAACATTAATATAAGTTACAGTATAAATCCTTTACAAAGGGTCTTATTAAAAAGTTGTGCCTCACTCAGATTCAGAGACTTTTGAAGTTTCACTCTACATGTATGTGCCAACCAGTTCAAGGAAGCAACGATTAATTCCTGGTTAAGTGCCATGATACTTATTCAAAGAGATCCAGGAAGGAAATGAAAATGGTCACTGTGCAGTTTTAGGCCAACAGAAAAAAGGAATCAGATTCATCAAAACAGTAGGTTATAGCAATATTTCCAAGTATGTAGGCTACTGTCTAATCATTAAAGGTACAGTGTGTAGGATTTGGCAGCATCTAGTGGTGTGGTTGCAGATTGCAACCAACCGAGTACCCCTCCGCTCACTCCTCCCTTTCCAAGACTGTGGTAACGTGAAGCGCATAATAACATTACTTTAGGAGCAAAAGTAGTAAGAACTCAGCCTTGGTATATGTGCGCCTGCTCTACCTGGTGAGCTACCGGGATGCCCCACAAAATTGAGTTTAAAGGGACTGGCTAACTTCTTACACGTATAAATAACGTGGTGATTTCCGGGTCGGTGTCCCATGCGCGCTCGCATATATATGCGCGCTCGCGTGTGGCTACGCTGTTCAGACAAGACTCCAACACAAACTACACGGAAGTACCAAAACCGCAAAGTTCTATCTAGTGTAGCCCGTCTTGCAAAACAGTGTTGGCCACAGTCGCAGGACGCGGGGGAGACCGTAGCTTTGGTCTCCAGGGGCTCCTCTGCTCCTCTGCCTTCACTCACAGCTCGCTCCACCTCACGTGCATGCGCGCACACTACACACTGCAGTAGACTTCGTAGCTCTGAGAATATCTAGTGAACGTTTGTGCAGAAATAAATGCTGCAGCTCCTCCAGACCAGCAGAGGTGCCGGTGTCTTCCCTGTTCTCTCCGGCCGCGGTCGGGAGGCTGAGGCAGGAAAAGCCAACACTAGGATCAGCATTGATTCATGGAGAGACCTTCGTCTGGTCAGTTAACATTACTGCCAGCAAGTGAAATATAGAGTGATATTGTGGTTTTAGCTGACGTGTGTCGCTTCACTGTTTTGAGCGATGCTCGTTCATGTCTATGTAGAGCGAGCAAGCACGAGCCCGACACTGACTTTCGTTGACTTAACGGCCACAGGTGTCCTGAAAGTTACAAACAGTCCCTTTAAGCACTCTAGTTTTTCTATTTGGGAGAGACTTGTTCATGTTTACTAATATTTTTTTGGACTGTCTTAGACCATATAGGAATAACATGTATGAATTTTGAAAATGGACATACAGACGTAGGCAAAGTTGTTGGTAACGTTCCGTTAAAGAGAGAAAAACCCACAATGGTCACTGAAATAACTTGAAACTGACAAAAGTAATAATAAATAAATATTCACTGAAAATTAACTAATGAAAATCAGATATTGT